>NC_066583.1:430797383-430822383 GCF_024323335.1 Lathyrus oleraceus | reverse complement strand
ATAGCTAACTGTGTTGTAATAATTTACTTTCTCGCATTTTTTATTTTCTGTATTGTGTGTTTAATCGTATTGTTCACGTTTTATGTTAAAAAATCGAAAAACCCAAAAAGAGAAACCCGATGCGATTCCAACGGTCGCCGTTTAAGAAACCCTTTTCACACACTTATAAGCTTACTCTTGGCTTTCTGTAATGAGCCATTTATTTATTTCTTTAGGGTCTAGGCTCGTTCAAATCTAAAATCAACAAAACAGACTTTCCCCTTTTCTTTTGGGAGAACTACGTGGATTTTGATTTCTCCATTGCGCCTTGGAGATACGTAGGCATGAAGTCTACGACTTTATCGAGTCCAAAAAGCAATAAAATCAAGTTCTTTTCTCATCTCCCCAATCAAACGATCAAAGCGAAAAAAGCAAAGCATTCACATAAACATAAGCAAAAAGGTTCCTGTGGAGTACCGCAGATGTAGAGGGTGCTAATACCTTCCCTTTGCATAACCAACCCCCGAACCCGCAACTCTAAAGGGATTTATCGTTATTTTTCCCTTCCTCTTTTTGGATAAAATAAAAGACGGTGGCGACTCTTGCATTTAAAATATTTTTCAAACGGGTTAAGTTCAATCAATACTTAATCTCGTGAAAAATCCCGCCGCGACAGAATGGCGACTCTGCTGGGGATACAATGATTAAACTTATTTGAGGGTTTAGCCTATCTTTGCTTGTTTATATGTTTGCTTTGTGAATATTTGCTAAATTGTATTGTTTGTAATGTTTGTTATTTTGGGTTTTGGGGGATACTTGTGATAAATCCTATACCCGGATTGGGGCACATTTGAGATAGGATGGATGATAATTCAGGTTGACTTGATAGGAGACAATCCTTACCGAGTTGACTTGAGCCTTTGTCCGCTTGGTGGAGGCCTCTTTGAGGGTGATAGTGCTAAAACAAGTCATTTGTGAGGCATTGTTGCTTTCGACGGGCCCGTGAAGCCAAGGACCTTAGTTTACCTTTACCCCATCTTGGCCTTACTTAGGATGTGATGCGGTGACCACTTCGGACCAAAAGTCTGGTTTGGTTGATACGCGATATCACACTCAAGCGAGATTCTTTTGAGAATAATATTGGAAAGCGAGCAGTTGCTTAACCCGGTATTATCCGAAGAAGGATCCATAACCTTGGGAACTTTTAGAACCCGTTTGGCAGGTGAACCTTAGAACTTATCTTGGGGCTTTGTCCTAAACTCCATGCTGGTGATGAACTTTGAGCCTTGTATTGTTTAACCATGTTTGTGTTTGTTGCATTCATGCATGACATGCATTCATTCCCATCATTTCAACCTTTTTCCAAGGAACTTAAAGTGAGGATTGCAAATATTGCAGGAAACATGGATTTTGGACGGAGAAGTGTGAAAAAGTACAATCTCATCAATCCAAAGATAGATGAACTAAAGAAACTGGTTTCTTCGATCGCAGATCCTATTGGTTTCAGAGACAGATATGGGGCACTTATATCTTTATTGACACTTAGGATGGAAGAAGGGTTATTGCAGACATTAGTACAGTTCTATGATCCAGTCTATCACTGTTTCACATTCCCAGACTATCAACTCATGCCTACATTGGAAGAGTATGCCCAATTGCTTCACATCCCAGTTGCTGATACAGTACCTTTCTCTGGTTCAGAAAAGTTACCCGAGCACAGTTCTCTTGCAAAAGTGTTGTACATGAAGAAGTCAGAATTCAAGAATAACTTCACCACCAAAGGAGGACTTCCAGGTTTCACTGCCAAGTTCTTAATGGGGAAGGTTTCTTATTTTGCCAGTCAAGGTTGTGATATTATTGTGGAGCATCTGTTCGCCTTGTTGATCTACGGTTTGTTACTATTTCCTAATATTGAAGGTTTTGTGGATTCATATGCTATACGCATCTTCCTAAGTGGTAATCCTGTTCCAACTTTGCTCGGAGACACCTATCATTCCATCCATTACCGTACTTTGAAAGGAGGAGGAACCATAGTCTGCTGTATACCGTTACTCTACAAATGGTTTGTCTCTCATCTTCCTAAGTCAGCTACTTTTTGGGATCGCAAGTCAGGACTTCAGTGGTCACAGAGGATTATGTCTCTTACCCAGTCAGATATTGCATGGTATAGTAGAGTTTTAGACGATGTGAAGATCATTGATAGTTGCGGGGAGTTCCCCAATGTGCCCCTCATGGGCACAAAGGGAATCATTTCTTATAATCCAGTACTTGCTAGGAGACAACTCAGTTACCCTATGAAGGACAAGCCTCCTAACATTCTTTTAAGAAGGTATTTTCTTGAGGGATAACGAGGAGGACCCTACTATGAAAGAGAGAGTAGTAAGAGCTTGGCATCGTGTTTGTCGCAAAGGGAGACTTGAATTGGGTAAGAAAGATTGTACCTCCTATGAGTCGTACCTCCAGTGGATCAGAGCCAGAGCTATACAGTTGAAAATGCCATACCCACATCATGATCCTATCAAACCCGCTCCGTTGAAGACCCCCTACCTTCCGCTAGATGACAAAGAAGAACTCCAAGCCACCTTGGAGAGGGTCGAGAAAGAGAGAGACGCTTGGAAGGATAAGGCCCAGGTGCTCGAAATGGAAAATGAAGAACTTCAGAGACAGTTAAAGGAGCAGAGTGGAGAAGATCGTGCAGGTAAACGTCCAAAAGTGCAAGAGGATTTATTTTCCTCAGGCACAACAGATTACTCCCAGATTCCACAGTCCTCAGGTGCATGGAAAGGTCTTGTAGACAGTTTGGTGAAGGAGAAAGCTTTTATGCAGAAGGCCTATGAAGAAAGAATTGAGAGACTTGAAGGACAACTCCTACTTGTTTATGCTCGTCCTGATGACACATGTCCTTAAATGGTTTTCTTGGTTGTATTTTGGGTTGATAACTTTGTTTTGTTATCAAAAATGTTTGCAATTCTATCTTTTCCTTCACTTAGAGTTCCTTGGAAAATCATTCATTTTGCATATCCATGCATCACGTGCATACAGGTTGTCTGTCTTGGTCCAGTCTTCTAACAGTTGCTTCCCGCCAGCAGATCCATTTCAAGCTGACGCATAATTACAACACAAGAGCCAACTACAAAAGAAGAATGGAGATAACAGATAACGAGAACCGAGAATTAAAGCTCAGGTTGACCGCCTTTCTGCTATGGTCGAGACATTGATAGCAAACCAAGCAGCCCAAGCTGCTCAACTTCAAATAGCACAAGCTCAGGTTGCCGAAGCACAAGATGCACAGATCCAGGCGCAAGCACAGGCAGCAGAGATGCGCAACCAAATGTTAACCGCCCGTCTACAAGCAGAGGAAGCCCAGGCTAGGGCTCAAGTTCATAATTCAGGACAGACTTCGGCACAGAATCAACCTCAAATTCAGAATCAGACAACAGCAGCACCCGTCACTACAGTCATCGCTTCAGAAATCAACGCTGTCCCAGTCACTTCTGTTACCATCACAGCTTCCCATCCTTGGGAAATACCCAGGGATCTTAATCAAGATAGATATCAACAAGAGTTCGTTCCACCAAATGCTTCTGTCTTCACTAATGTGCCTCCCGTTGTTCACTATACTCCTCACCTAGGAGAACCTGTCTATCACGGCCCTACCCCAAGTGAGGATCCTGGTCTCAATGATAGAATGGATGAATTCCAGGATCAGTTTGCGGAATTACAAAAAGAGATAAAAGCTCTTCGAGGGAAAGACAGAATGGCGACTGGAGTAGTTATGAAGAACTGGACCGCAGTTGACATCCCACATTGTGTCCACATATCAAAGTAATTAAGCTTTTCAGTTTTCAAAAATCTTCCGCTTTAGCCCAAAGCGCGAAGCATTAATTTTGTAAAATGGGCACTTTTGTCAAAAACGTACTATCCATGAAAAGATCTTTTGTGTTCTATACACTTGTGTCCTTTTATCTTTTCAGCTTTTTCGGAAAATGGTAACACAAAAAACCTTAAAAAAAACACATTTTTGCATGGCATGGTCAGTCCTCTAAAAACAATTGTTTGTACAGGTTACTTAAACCCGTTGAACACAATGACATCATGCCCTCTCCCAACTTTGAACATTCTGTATTCGAAGCTGAAGAGGAAGAGTGGGATGAGATTCCAGAAGAGGTCGCCCGCCAGCTTGAAAATGAAGAAGACACTATTCAGCCATACAAGGAGCCTTTGGAAACAGTCAACTTGGGTTCGGAAGAAAATGTGAAAGAAGTCAAATTGGAGCATTGTTATCCCCACAGGTCAAGGAGCAATTGATCAGCCTGTTGAAAGAGTATGTAGATGTGTTTGCTTGGTCTTATCAAGATATGCCTGGTCTCGACACTGACATCGTAGAGCACAAGCTACCTTTGAAGCCAGAATGTCCACCGGTCAAACAGAAATTAAGAAGAACACATCCAGATATGGCCGTCAAAATTAAAGAAGAAGTTCTGAAGCAAATAGATGCTGGTTTTCTTGCCACTTCAGTGTATCCAGAGTGGATAGCAAATATTGTGCCAGTTCCTAAGAAGGACGGGAAGGTACGAATGTGTGTCGACTATCGTGACTTAAATAGAGCAAGCCCAAAGGATGATTTCCCCCTGCCTCACATTGACATGTTGGTAGACAATACAGCAAAGTTTGACATATTCTCCTTCATGGACGGATTCTCCGGGTATAACCAGATCAAAATGGCTCCCGAAGACATGGAAAAAACTACATTCATAACACCATGGGGAACATTCTGTTATCAAGTGATGCCGTTTGGGTTGAAGAACGCAGGTGCTACTTACCAGCGAGCCATGACAACGCTCTTTCACGACATGATGCACAAAGAGATTGAGGTTTATGTGGATGACATGATCGCGAAGTCTCGTTCAGAAGAAGGTCACTTAGTAGATCTATTGAAGTTGTTTCAACGATTGAGGAAGTTCCGTCTTCGCCTCAATCCGAACAAATGCACATTTGGCGTCAGGTCAGGTAAACTCTTGGGCTTCATTGTCGGCCAAAAAGGCATTGAAGTTGATCCAGATAAAGTAAAAGCTATCCAAGAGATGCCCGCACCAAAAACAGAAAGGCAAGTGAGAGGTTTTCTAGGACGATTGAATTACATATCCCGGTTTATTTCTCACATGACTGCCACTTGTGAACCTATCTTCAAATTGCTGAGAAAGAGTCAGAATTGTGTTTGGACAGAGGATTGTCAGAAAGCATTTGACAATATCAAAGAGTACCTCATGAGCCTCCTATCTTGTTACCACCTGTTGCTGGAAGACCGTTGGTTATGTATTTGACAGTGCTTGAGAATTCTATGGGCTGTATTCTGGGTCAACAAGACGAAACTGGAAAGAAAGAGCATGCCATTTACTACTTAAGCAAGAAATTTACTGACTGTGAATCACGATACTCCTTACTCGAGAAGACATGTTGTGCATTGGCTTGGGCTGCTAAGAGATTGAGGCAGTATATGTTAAGTCACACCACTTGGTTGATATCCAAAATGGATCAATCAAGTACATTTTTGAGAAGCCTGCACTCACTGGTAAGATTGCAAGATGGCAGATGCTGTTATCAGAATACGACATTGAGTATCATACCCAGAAAGCTATCAAGAGCAGTGTGTTGGCTGAGTACCTTGCTCACCAACCCGTTGAAGATCACGATGATAATGAGGATGAGTTTCCTGATGAAGATGTCATGTTCCTAAAATCCAGAGATTGTAAAGAGCCACTTCCTGAAGAAGGGCCTGAACCAGATTCTCAATGGGGTTTAGTATTTGATGGAGCTTCCAACGTTTATGGACATGGAGTAGGTGCAGTCATTATCACTCCAGAAGGTTCTCATATTCCTTTCACGGCAAGAATTTGCTTTGAATGTACAAACAACATTGCTGAATATGAAGCCTGTATCATGGGTCTTGAAGAAGCCATTGACCTCCGCATCAAAAATCTTACTGTTTATGGTGACTCAGCGTTAGTTATCAATCAGATCAAAGGAGAATGGGAAACACGCCACCCTGGCTTGATCCCATACAAAGACTATGCAAGAAGATTGTTGACTTTCTTCACCAAGGTTGAATTGCATCACATTCCTCGGGATGAGAATCATATGGCGGATGCTCTAGCTACGTTGTCTTCAATGTATCAAGTGGGTTTTCCAAACGAAGTACCCAGAATTGTGATCAAGCGACTTGATAGACCAGCACATGTGTTTACAGCTGAGGCCAGTTTTGATGATAAACCATGGTACCACGATATCAAGCATTTCCTTCAGACTCAGGAGTATCCTCTTGGAGCAACAGAAAAAGATAAAAAGACTTTGAGAAGATTGTCAGGCAGTTTCTTCCTTAATCAGAATGTGCTCTATAAGAGGAATTATGACATGGTCTTACTCAGATGTGTTGACAAAAAGGAAGCAGAAATGTTGATGAAAGAAGTTCACGAAGGGTCCTTTGGTACTCATGCAAATGGCCACTCTATGTCAAGAAAGATGTTGAGAGCTGGTTACTACTGGTTGACCATGGAATCAGATTGCTACAAATTTGTAAAGAAGTGTCACAAATGTCAGATCTACGCTGATAAGGTTCATGTACCACCAACCTTTTTGAATGTGATTTCTGCTCCTTGGCCATTCTCAATGTGGGGCATTGACATGATCGGTATGATTGAACCCAAAGCTTCCAACGGACACCGTTTCATTCTCGTGGCAATTGATTACTTCACCAAATGGGTGGAAGCAGCTTCGTATGCAAAGGTGACAAAGCAAGTGGTGGTCAGATTCATCAAAAATAATCTCATTTGCCGATATGGCATTCCAAACAAGATCATCACTGACAATGGCTCCAATCTGAACAACAAAATGATGGATGAATTATGTGAAAGTTTCAAGATCGAGCATCACAACTCTTCTCCTTACCGTCCCAAGATGAATGGGGCAGTTGAAGCTGCAAATAAGAATATCAAGAAGATCATTCAAAAGATGGTTGTTACCTACAAAGATTGGCATGAAATGCTGCCTTTTGCACTACACGGATATAGAACATCAGTCCGTACTTCAACTGGGGCAACCCCATTTTCACTTGTATACGGTATGGAAGTTGTGTTACCGATAGAGGTTGAAATTCCATCAATGAGGATACTAATGGAAACTCAGTTGTCAGAGGCTGAATGGTGTCAAAGCAGATACGATCAGTTGAATTTGATTGAAGAAAAAAGAATGACTGCCTTGTGCCATGGACAGTTATATCAAAAGAGAATGAAGCAGGCATTTGATAGGAAGGTTAAGCCGAGAGAATTCAAAGAGGGTGACCTTGTGCTCAAGAAGATGATACTATTTCACAATGATTCTAGGGGCAAGTGGACTCCTAACTATGAAGGACCCTATGTTGTCAAGAAAGCCTTCTCAGGCGGTGCTTTAATTCTTACAAACATGGATGGTGAAGAGCTTCCACGTCCCGTGAATACAGATGCAGTCAAGAAATACTTCGCCTAAAAAATGAAAAGAACAGCTCGCTAAGTTGAAAACCCGAAAGGGCGGCTTAGGCAAAAATGAGCGTCTCGGTGGACTGAAAACCTGAAAGGGCGGTCCAAGCAGAAATTAGAGACATAAAAAAACAAAGAGAATATTATCCCGGTAGATTGAAAACCCGAAAGGGCAATCTAGGCAAAAGTTAGGGATTTCAGGCAAGTAACTGCATAACAGAGATAAGATCATTGAAGTATCAGAATATTTTCAACAGTTCTCCAACTTTCTCAAGGCTGCAATACAGGTCAAAAGTGGAAGAGAGAATGATGTCATTGTAGTTCAACGTACCCTTTTTCCACGAAATTACCATTTTCCAATTTGTAAAGATCTATGGAATCACGCTGTTGGCTGATTACCATCCTATCAAATCAATTTGAGCCTTTCTATATTTCTTGGCACTCTTAATTTTCATTTCAATTTACGAAAGTTCTTTTACTTTGACAGATATGTTTTGAAACAAAAGTTTTGAATTAAAAACAGTTTTTGAAAACTATAAAGATTATTTACTTTGATTTGTGGACATCAATAAAAGGATTGAGACATGCGGTCCCAGTAATTCTAAAATCATGTGATTCCAACTAGACATGTTCATGTTACTATCCTCATATGTATATGATGAAAAGATCTCCACAGGTGTCTTGGCAGTAATATTTCTCCAGCAGAGGTTGTGATTCTGGATATCCCCAGTTTTGCTTCCTAGTTTTCCTCAAGAGATCATGCAAGAAATATTTCAAGAAGATTGTTCCCTTCACTTGGGGCATGAAGACTCCCCGGTTAATTGATCATGAAGACTTTGATCCAGGTTTTAAGTTACAGATTTGGCCTATGGGATTACTACAGGTATTTCCCCAGTAATTTATTAAGGAGGGATCAGCAATGTCCCCAGCAGAGGATGAGAAGGAAGCTTTGATTTCCCCGAGCAGGAGTAATACAGAGGTCTCCATCCCTCAGCGAGTGAAGAAAGTTGATATTCAGAAACTACAGGGAATCTCCTGTTGTTCTCTGTCCATTCAATAGAAGGATATGTCTCCTCCTCAGTAATGTTTTGTAGTAAAGAAGAGTGTGTTGCATTTTAAGCAAATTCAAGAATTACAGGATTCCTCCTGAATTCTCATTTACATTCAAAGGTCAGACATCACTGTTCCCCGGCAGAGTCTCCTAGAGGAAAGATCTCGTAACCAGATATCAGACACCATAATCCCCTGCAGAGTCTTCAGATACAGAAAGTCTCCATGATAATTAAAGCAAAAAAATCAAGGATAGATTTCCCCTATATTCTTATTCCCTGGAAAGATACCACCTATCCCCAGCGGACTTTATCCCCAGCGGAGTCTTCCAGAAGAATAATCCCTTCTGCATTATCAGCAAATTCAAGAATTGCAGGACTTCTCTTACAATATCATCTTATTTCCAGAGGATAACACCTTGTATCCCCAGCGGAGTCCTCAGAAAGGTCCAATCCTCATATACCTCACAAATTCAAGAACCACAGGGAATCTCCTGCATTTTTGAAGTAGAAGGCATCTCCATTCTTCTACGGAATCCTCAGCAGAGACAGACTTTTAAAGAAACCTGGATATGGTGCTCTTGTACCAATTCCCCAGCAAGTCTTTGTACTACTCCCTAGCGAGTCTCAGTGCAAATCTCCAGCAAGTCCTTATGCAGCTGTTAACATTTTTAGTTATTCCTAGTTTTGTCTGTCCATCATGCATTCATTACTAAATATTCATGCATATCTATGACATATCATGCTTGCATTCATATGCACCTTGTTTCCTTGTTTATATGTGTGGTTGAGTCAATCTCTCCATATAGAGTATCCTCATAAGCAGCAAAATACCTTTTATTGGTCATGTTCCCCACAGAGATCTATGCCTCGTGGAAGATGGTTGTTTCAGTTGTAAATCCTGATGAGTTCATTCCTCTTCAGTTGAAGTCTTGTTTGACCGTTTCATTCTAGTTCTATCCTAGTTTGAACCTCGTGTCTCCAGATAAAGCTCAGAAATTGCCAGTAAAAGAAGGCAACAATATAGTCTTTGTGACTCTCATTCAGTAAAACAGACATGACAGATATTGTGTCCAAGTCCTTTATACCTTCATCTTTGAGTTGGTACCCGTTACAAACTTGAGTTACCTACATCCATGAGTGGTAACCTTTGTTATCCCTCGGATAAATTAATTACTATCTCCATCTATGAGTTGATAACATCCTCACAGAAAGTTCCATGGTTCTACCTGCAACTTTGAGCTGGTAGCGTGCTTTCGTCTTTGAGTTTAGCACAGATTTCCTTTTGATTCCACCTTCGTCTTTGAGTTGGTGAAGTACCTGCAACTTTGAGCTGGTAATATGCCTTCATCTATGAGTTAGGTACACTTTATCCTGTTACCTTCATCTTTGAGCTGGTAACGTGTTTTCGTCTTTGAGTCAGCACCTTCTTATGTTTCATCTCCGTCTTTGAGTTGATGGAGTACCTTCATCTATGATTTAGGTACATAGTGAGCCCTCATCTATGAGCTGGTAGTATGCATTCATCTTTGAGCTTGCACAATTTTCCTGTGATTCCATCTTCGTCTTTGAGTTGATAGAGTACCTTCATCTATGAGTAGGGTACGTTTGATCCTTGTTGAACTGATAGTGTGCTTTCATCTTCGAGTCTGCACAGATAACTTCTGATCCCATCTTCGTCTTTGAGATTGAGGAGTACCTTCATCTATGAGTCAGGTACATTGGTCCTTCCACCGTCATCTTTGAGTCGGTAATGATAAACATCTCCAAGAGAATATGTTCTAAATTCTTTTAAACACCTTTGTCAATGAATCGGTGGTTGCCTTCAACTTTGAGTCGGCATTTCTCTGTCTACCTCATCAATGAGTTGGTAGTGTGCATTCAACTGTAAGTCTGCACAATGATCCTTAGATCTGATTCTTCATCTACACCATCATCAATGAGTTGGAATTTGATTTCCCTAGCAGTGTTATTATCAATCTTTTGAAGCTTGCCTTCAACTTTGAGTTGGCATGTCCTGTTTACCTCATCAATGAGTGGGTAGTGAGCTGTCAACCATGAGTTAACGCAGTTGGATTCTTATACCCTTGTTATACCTTCATCCTTGAGTTGGTATTCATCTTTTCTGTTACCTCCATCTTTGAGTTGGTAATGTACTATCACATCAGTACTCTTGTTATATTGATCTTTTCCCACTTTCATCTATGAGATAGTGATGTATCGTCAACATTGAGTCGATATCTCTTTTCCTCCTATTTTCCATCTATGAATAGGTAGTGAATCTTCCCCAGCTGAGTATTCTCAGTGTTTACCTTCATGCATTGAGTCGGTGTATGTCCTTCCCCAGTAGAGTTTGCACTCCTGTGTCTCTGTGTCTGTCTGTCTTTTGCATCATGCATACATGCATTTGCGGTCAAATTTTGTGGCGTTTGTCATATTTAATTACCTTACGCCATTCGATAGCCTCCGGCTATCTGGCCTAAGTTAATTAAATAGGGGCATCTGTCGCACCCCAAAATTTGACTTTGGCTTTGTTGACCACATCTTGATTAATCTCATTGTCTCGTATTCATCTCAATTTCTTAAACTTCGCGTGACAACTGGTTTGATTAGGTTTTGTGTGTTTTCGTTGCTTACCGTGTTGTATTTCGTTGTTTTAGCAAAACCTGGCCGATATCGTTGCCTCGTATTTATCTCGCTTATCTCTGTTGTACGTGGCATCGCTTCGATTAGGTTTTGTGCGTTTTTATCTATTTAATTGTTTGTTTGTCGGTATTTTGACTGTATTTCGAATATATTAGAGTTTTCGTATTATCCGATTATTTGTGATTGTGTTTGTCAGCGTTTTCGTGATGTCGTGTTGATTTTATTATTGCCTAGGGTTGTTTATTTAATTACGTGTTGTGCCGTGTGATTTAATCGAGTCTGTTTGAGTCGTGTTGTTGATTTTACTGGTTTACCGGTTTACTGGTTTATGGTTTTATCAATTTGTCTGTTTTGCTGTGCAAATTGTCATCGTTTTTATCGCGTTCGTGTCGCTCGATTTTATCGTATTTTAATCGTGTGCTGTTAATATTATTTGTGCTTAATATTAATTGTGTTTAGTTATTAATTAGTTTATTTAATTAGGATTAATATTATATTAGTTTATTATTATTATTATATAATAAATATATATATTTAATTTATGTTAGATATTTTTTAGGTTTCTTATTGTTTAAGTAATCTAAATATATATTATTAATTTATGTTAGATATTTTTTAGGTTTCTTATTGTTTAAGTAATTTAAATATATATTATTAATTTATGTTAGATATTTTTAGGTTTCTTATTGTTTAAGTAATCTAAATATATATTATTAATTTATGTTAGATATTTTTTAGGTTTCTTATTGTTTAAGTAATCTAAATATATATATATATAGATGTGGTTAGTAAGGAAAAAAAGAAGGTGGATCAGTAAGGAAAAAACGTGAGGTGAGAGAAACAGAGAATTGAAAAGAAATATTTTTCCAAAAGCATTACCGTATTTCACTTATTCTTCATTTTCGGTAACCCAAAATCGTCCCGATTATTCACCGAAACACAAAACCGATTTCATATCTTTGAAGTTCGTTGAGTCCAGGTCACAAATATCCAAGGTTCATTTCATTCCGGCGTCGTTTCACCGATAAAAAGCGACGTTGAAGTCAGGTACTCACGAAGGCAGCCAGCACTGCGTCGGTGACGGTTTCCAGCTTTCGGTCGATCATTTGGACGATCAGAAGTTCATCCTCTTCACACAAGGTAATATTCTTCACTTATCTCTGAAATCGGCAAAATTCCGACTTGCCGACATGTATTTTAAATATTATTTATCTAAATATATATATATATATATATATATATATATATATATATATATATATATATATATAATATATATATATTATTTTTGTCTATTATATATCTAAATAAATATATAGATATATTATTAATATATATATTAATTATATATATATATTAATATATATATATATATATATATATATATATATATAATATATAATATATATATATATATATATTTATTTAGATATATAATAGACAAAATAATTATATATATATATATATATATATATATATATATTATATATATATATACATATATATTATTTTTGTCTACTATATATTATTGTCTAAAAAAAATAATATTATATATATATATATATATATATATATTATATATATATATATATATATATATATATATATATATATCTATATATAGATATATATATATCTAGATATATATATCTATTATATATATATATATATATATATATATATATATATTACTTTTGTTTACTAAATATTGTTTATCTTTTATTATTATTTTGCATATATGTTTTATTTAAATGTTAGTTAATAATTATTTGTTTAAATGTTTATTTTAATTAAATTATTTATATCAAATGTTTATTTTTGTCTAAAGTAAGGTTTATATTGTTTTTTTTATATTTGTTTATGTTGTTACTAACCGTTTCGTTTCAGTTTCAGCTCGATTAACTCCACTAACTATTCGTAATACTAACTATTCATAGCTAACTGTGTTGTAATAATTTACTTTCTCGCATTTTTTATTTTCTGTATTGTGTGTTTAATCGTATTGTTCACGTTTTATGTTAAAAAATCGAAAAATCCAAAAAGAGAAACCCGATGCGATTCCAACGGTCGCCGTTTAAGAAACCTTTTTGACACACTTATAAGCTTACTCTTGGGCTTTCCTGTAATGAGCCCATTTATTTATTTCTTTAGGGTCTAGGCTCGTTCAAATCTAAAATCACAAAACAGACTTTCCCCTTTTCTTTTGGAGAACTACGTGGATTCTGATTTCTCCATTGCGCCTTGGAGATACGTAGGCATGAAGTCTACGACTTTATCGAGTCCAAAAAGCAATAAAATCAAGTTCTTTTCTCATCTCCCCAATCAAACGATCAAAGCGAAAAAAGCAAAGCATTCACATAAACATAAGCAAAAAGGTTCCTGTGGAGTACCGCAGATGTAGAGGGTGCTAATACCTTCCCTTTGCATAACCAACCCCGAACCCGCAACTCTAAAGGGATTTATCGTTATTTTTCCCTTCCTCTTTTTGGATAAATAAAAGACGGTGGCGACTCTTGCATTTAAAATATTTTTCAAACGGGTTAAGTTCAATCAATACTTAATCTCGTGAAAAATCCCGCCGCGACAGTTAGTATTTAATCTTCTTCTACCTCAAATACCTGAAAAGCTTCCGCAATTCTTGTATTCAGATTAAATAGGGGTAACTGTTGTACCTCAAAATGTTTCCTCTCCTTTTCATCTTTTCACTCACCCCTTAACTTGAGAATCATTTTCATACGCTCATGTTTCATTCATATGCATTAAGCAGTCATCCATACTTAGTAGTTAATCATTATGGATTCAAAGTTCTGGGCTTGCAAAGCTAGGGTTTTTGGTGTGGATGAAACTCTAGAGGTTTGGCTTGGATATTCATCTGATCATAGGGGATGTGAAATCTAGGCTTTATCTTTGGGACTTGAATTCAACAAATTTCCATCATGGTAATCTTCAAGGGTCTCAAACCCTAATTTGTTGATGGTTTGGTGTTGAAGCTTCATGATTGTTCCTTGGGTCTTATCTTGACTTCTAAACCCAAGTTGGGGGGTTCATATGTTGAAGACTTTATTGGGAAACATCCTAATCCATCCAAAGGCTGTGATTGAAAGAGGTGTTATTGAAACCCTAATCACAGATAATTGAAGGCTCTTGCCTTACATCTTGGTAACTAAACCTACATATCTTCCTGGTTCTTTCAAGATCATGTCTCCTATTCATATGGTGTGGATAACTAGTCCTTGGTTCTTGGGGTCATGCTTGCACCAATACCCTGATCTTTTGGGCTTTGGTTTGTTTTTTATCCACCAAGGATTTTTAAACTGTTTCTAGGTTATGATTATGGGTTCATATGTGTTTAATCAGGATTCATGCCAACCTACACAAACTCATACAAGAAAACCCTAGTTTGGGATCTACAATTGACTTTGGTCAACTAGTTGACCAAAGTCAATCACTTTGCATAAGCCATTTTCAAGCCCATTCTCAATGGTCCATGTCTTGATCCATTCTCTATACCATTTCTGTTCGGTTGTTAATTGTTCATTCTATTCAAACATAAACAAGTTCCACATATAGCTTTCAACCATTCATTCAAACATTCAAGTTAGTTCCCCAAATGACATTCAATACTTTTCAAACTTTCATTCATCAACCAATTCATGCCAAGTTTAATTCATATTCAAAATTCCATTTCAAAATTAATTCAATATACTTTCCATTTAATGACCAAACTAGCACTCTCATTTTTCAAGTTAATTCCATTCCCATGCTTCTTATTCACATCCAATTACATAAACTAAACAATTTCATTAATAAACCATTGATTACAATGTTCAAGAAAATTACAAATCAATACACAGTTTTAAACCCCACAAGCCAATTCTAAACCACCTGAAACGTTTCCATTACATACATTTTATGACCATTCGATGTTTCAAAACAAATCCAATAATCCTGCATAATCGCTCGTGTAGATCCTGCAACAGCCATGACAGAAGCCAATGCACCCGCATTCAAACACATCAATATAGAATCTTGCATTACTCATCATCCTGTAGAGCTAACAGATTGAGCAACAGTTCCAAATATGCATGACCAAGCAAAAATCCTACACCAAACATTCACATGAATAATAGTTCAGTATGCACAATCTCATGGCAAGACAAACCATTTCACAGCAATGGCATGGAAAAACCTTTCTATAACACAAGCAAACATGGGAATCAGGTCATTCAGTTTAGAACTTACTTTAATTAACTTTTCTTTCAACAACACATTAAATTCAACTTAACATATTAACTCTAACTGACATTTTCACTTAGTATCATTTGACAGCAAAAGTTGAAAATCCATGTAAACAACACATTTATCAGGAATCAGGATACATAATTGCAAAGCAGTGAACATAACTAAACTCGTAGTTTCAATTTTCTTCCTAACTAACTATTCTGTCATTTAACTGAACTAACATTTCCATTCTAGAACATTTGAACTCACATTTCGAATTAGTTAACTTTTTTTAATAGCAAAATTCAGTTAACCATTTAACATTCAGTTTCAATTAACATTTTCTCTAATAGAATTCACAAGCAGAACTAACATCTTACCAACTTGGAACAATTGGAAATATCAATTGAATTAGCTTTGAACCATCATTTCTTTTTCATCCGCTAATAGTAGGGTTCATCCACACTCCACTTAACTGAAGCATCTAACAACTAAACTAACATAACTTCTAACAGTTCACTAACCTCTAACTGTTTTTTTCATTTCAAAGTGAATTTCATATGCATTTGAGATTGAGTTTCTAATAAACCCCAACAAACTGTCCTAATTGCTTCCAAATTTGCCCAATTCAGTTGCAGCATCGAAACCTCTATATATTCCATTATCGAAAATCACTCTGGAGTTTTTCTCAAAACCTCATACAACTCTCAACCTTTCTCTGCGATCTCTCTCTCCTACCCTCACCACACTAGAGCTCTGAATCTCCATTATTGTTAGAGTCTCAACGTCTAAAACTCTAAACAACCGAGCTAAACTATCTCATCACTCACGGTTCGATTTGGAAGAAGGATCAGAAAGTAGAAGAAGCAAGGAACATCAAAGAAATAATAAGTATCGTGTATTACCTGTTTTTTAGGTGATTTTATTCTATATTTCGTCTTCTCCGATCAACATTCACCGAAATAGTTCTCCGTTTCGGAGGTAAATATTTCCTTCTCTGTTTGCCTCAAAATCAATCACCAATGTGTAATAGATCTTCTTGGTATCATTAATCCCATGGTTTGTGAGAGAATCCCTATTTTACCATTTAATTTGACTTTGACATGTTAGGGTTCTTGACTTAACATTTTCGATTGGACCGATTCAATATTTTTTAGAGTGTTTCATGGCCATGTATTAGGGCACAAAATAGAGTAGAATGATGGTTTCGGTTTGAGATTTCGTGATGTCTCCGCCGCCGAGAGAGCCTCTGGTGCGGTGGAGACAGTTATGAGAGAGAGAGAGATGAGTGGAGGGAGATGAATGGTCATTAAGTTCGTTTGTTTTTAACTGGTGCTTTTCACATGTGTCATAACTCACTTTCCATTGGGCCACGTGAAGTAAGATTTCTTGACTATGCAGGCATTGGTCCCTAGGCTGAAGATCCCTTTCCCACTTCAGCATTGACTTTCTCCATTCCTTCGGCTTTTGATTTCTAAATCTTGGCGGGCCTAGGTTTGGGCCAAGGCAAATTGTTCATCAACGTACACGTTCCAGGAAAACACACCCCCTTATCCATTTGGTTTCAGAATGGGCCCAAGGGATTGGGCCTCTGCGCCCATAATCATTTGAACATCACCTTCTCAGTTCTGCACCCCCCGACTTTGTGTAGCTTAATCACCATTTAATTCTAATTTTTAGCTTAATTAGGATTAATTCTTGTTAATCTTTTTGCTTAGGACTTGATTAGAATTTAGAACTAATTACTTAGATTTTTAATTAGACTAAAATTAGGATTAATTAGAATTTTAATTGATTTTAGAATTTAGTTTAGTTTCTAAAACAATTAGGTTTGGAAATTAATTAAAATAGATTTTAGAACTTTATTGATTTTTAGGTTCTAATTAGAGTTTTGATTAGGATTTATTTTTTGTCCTAATTTAATATTTCATGTGAATTGACCATTTTTCCCGTAGGGTTATTTTAGCCATAAAAATACATGTTCCTTTAGGATTAGAATTAACTTAGAATAATTAGCTAGTTTAATCAAGTTGGTTTTTCATGAAGTGTCTGATTAATGTGACTTTAATTGTGGCATGATCCCCTAGGAGTAGCTTGTGCATAATTGCAACCCTTAGATTAGATTAACCATACATTTTCAAGCTAATTCAAACCCTCGATTCAAGTTGATCAAAAGCAATTTTGATTGACTAAATCCTTTGATCATGTATAATTTCATAGTCTAATCAATTGATCAAAAGTACCTTGATCACTTGATAAGACTATTTTTGTAATTTGTGGATCTCAAAGCCTCAAGTTCATACTTTCATACAAGGCGTCCGAGTCAACCAATCAGTGGATTATACAAGGCAAATCAAAGGTGTTTCTTTAAGATCTTGTCAATCAAGGTTAAAATTGTGTGACACGAGCCTTAGAAATAGAGAATCAATAAAAGTGGAGAATTCTATTAACTCATTTTGAATATGTTTTGGTACGGGACGAATGACCCAGTTGCTCATCGTATTCACCTCTAGTCATACACTTTAGCACAATTCAAATCATATGATTCTCAAGTCTCTCCCCTCCAAAGCAGTAGTGCAACAAATAGAAGACTTCGTCAACAACTTATCAATCATAATTCAAGTTTATGACACATGCTTTAAGAAATAGAGAATGAATGAGAGTGAAGAATTCTATTAACTCATTCTGAATGTCTTTGGGTATGGGACGAATGACCCAGTTGCTCATCGTATTCACCTCTACTCATAGGCTTTAATGTAATTAGAAATCGAATGATTTATAAGGTCTTCATCATCACAAGGAGCAACAAGGATTCTTCTCCAATAACTTGAAAGTTATGATGAGAATCACATGCCACGAGATTTAAGTAGTAAAGAATGAATGGGAGTGGAGAATTCTATTAACTCATTCTGGATATCTTTGGGTACGGGACGAATGACCCAGTTTCTCATCATATTCACCTTTACTTATAGACTTTAGTGTGGTTCATATCAAATGACTGCCAAGTATTCATTCTTAATTATCATATATCATACCTTTGGCCCCCTTAGTCACTTACTGTTTTCAACCCTATTGGCCTGAACTACGAAAGCTCTGACTTTCTCATTGCACGGTAAGAATACGTAGGCATGAGGATTCAGATTCTCTGTGAGCTACCTTATTTATTTCTACCTCATTCTTCATTCATCAATCAATACCATCTTTTTGAGATCAAATACATTTTTCCTTGGATTCCATAATCAATGATTCCTTTGAGTCAAGAGATGTTTGCCTTGATGCCAAACACTTAATTCTCCTTGTTTTTGGTTATGATAATATAGTGGGTATGCCTAGTTTCCTCCACATCTTAGTCTGTATCTCTTTTACTCTTTGGTTCAGAGTTTATTCCTTCATGGATCCAAGATACCATTCTTCTTTGGTTTCAAATTGTTTGTTCCCTATAGTGATATATTATTCCTTGTACTAAACAACACTTTCTTGTGGGTCCCATACCTACCATTTTAGGATATTTGTCCATCTTGAGAACTAATAGATGTTTTCCTTGATGCCAAATACCTAATTCCTTATTTTGTGGTTATGACAATACATTGGGTAGGCTTATGTCCCTCCACATCTTAGTCCTACCACCTTTACACTTGGGTTCAAAGTCAGTTTGCCTTTATGTGTTCCCATGTTACCATTGAAGCTACGTGAATTATATCCGAGCGCATCGTATGCTCAAAGATACAACAGAGTCTCCATCGAACTTTATTTATTCCCGAAGGAAAGGGAAAACTCGATAAAACCCGGGGGAAGAGAAATGGGTAAGGAAGTCGGTTATGCAAGGGGAAGGTATTAGCACCCCAAACATCCATGGTACTCCATGGGAATCGTTTTGAATATTCTTTGCAAGAATAGATGTTATTATCTGAAGATTACTCGCGAAAAAGGAACGGGGGTTTATAGATAATTGTGAAAAAGGTGAGATATAGATGATTGAGAGAAAATGAAAGTTATAAATAATTGTGCTCGCTAAGGATTTGGGCCCCCGTGCCTATGTATCCTCATTCCTGCAATGAGGAAATTAGAGCTCCGTAGTTCGTGGAACTAGGACAGATGGGTTAGTTATTTTTAGTGGACAGTATCAACGTTCGCGTTCTACTGGCGATTGGCTTGTATTCTCGAGCATGGGAGCTTTAAGCGTTTGTCTGTTTACGGTAGAATGGATGAATTTGGATCGCACTCTAGCAGTTAAACATTGCTTGCTCACTTACGGAGGCTTAAGCGTCGTTCACGGTAGAACGAAGTAACAAGCCCTTTCTGAAAAGGTTTTAAACTGAAAATGAAGCCCAAGGCAAAACTGAGTTTGATGAGGTGAGTTTGATTTTGTTCTGAAATGAGAGTTATGATTTGAATCATACTAAAGTATATGAATGGAGGTGAATACAGTGAGCAACTAGGTCATTCATCCCGCACCCAAAGATATTTAGAATGGGGGTAGGAATTCTCCAGTCCCATTCTTTCTCTATTGCTTAAGGCTCGTATCGTACAATCCTAATCGTAGGGTTAATTGTTTTTGAGTTTATTTACAAAATGGTTTTAGTTTTACTAGGAGAACAAAAGGATAGAAAGTGAACCCTGAACGGTGGAAGTCTGCTCTTCAGTCTGATCTTCAATCTGTGCTTGAATCTGTGTAGAAAGACTTATCAATTATTCGATTTAAATTTCACTAAAGTCTATGAATATAGGCGAATACGATGAGCATTGGGTCATTCGTCCCATACCCAAAGATATTCAGAATGGGGGTAGTAATTCTCTAGTCCCATTCCTTCTCTACTACTTAAGGCTCATGACGTGAAATTTGCATCATAATTGATGAGTGTTGAAGTTGAATTTCCTTGCAGTTTCCCATGATGAAGGATTGTCTTTGAATGATGAAGAGGCTTGTTAATCAACTTGAATCAAGTTGTGCTAAAGCCTATGAATAGAGGTGAATACAATGAGCAAACGGGTCATTCGTCCCGCACCCAAAGATATTCAGAATGGGGGTAGGAATTCTCCAATCCCATTCCTTCTCTATTGCTTAAGACTCATGGCAAACAACTTGGCTCATGGTTAACAAGTGTTGATTTTGACCTTTGTAGTGCTTGAACAGTAGTCCTGTCTCGTACTGATTTGAATGGCTTAAACTCTCGATCTTGATCTTTGAATCTTGATTGAACTTGGAGATCCAGTATCCAACATCTTGATCACAATGACTTGCTTTATCAAGTGATCAGGGTCTTTTGGTCACTTGACTAAGCTTGGGGAATTGAGCACAGTCAAAGGATTTAGTTAATCAAAACGTACTTTGATCAACTTAATCGGTGGGAAAAAATTAGTTGAAAGTGAATACAACTACCTAAATGGTTAATGTTTGTTTGGAATCATTTTCTTAGCCCTAAGACTAAGGGAACATGCAAATATTGATTATTTCTACCTAGGGGAAAAACAATCAATTGACAATTATCGAATTGAATTAAAATTTTAATTATAGATTCTAATGAAAAATCAAGTAAATTCTAAACCATTCTAGTTTCTAACATTTTAAAATATTTCTAATGAAATGCTATAAGAGAATTAATCAAATTCTAAAATCCTAATCAAACTAAAATTCCTATTTTATTTCTAATTTCCCTTATTAAATCTTAAAATTCTAACAAAAGTCTAATTGTGTAGAATTTTAATCTAAATCTAATTGATCATTAATACTTCTAATTAAACTAGTTAACCCAAATTAACTTGATCAATTCTAATTATCTAAGAATTCTATTGACTAATTAACTCTAAAATTCTAAAATTAAGCTAATTAACCTACATTTACTAAACTTAATCAAGTAATAACTAAAAGGAAAAACAAGGCCCAAAGAAACTGAGAATGGGCTTTGTGGGCGAAATAGGGTGCCGGCCCATAGCCAGGGGGTGTAGTCATGGATTCGTGTGAACAGAACAACAATCCGTTTGGGCCTTAGGCCCAGACTGGATCTAAGCCTCAAACCAACACAAGAACTCATCATCATTCTGAAGCCACACATAAGCACTTACACGCCAAACGCGCTTATGCAGAAAAGTCCTTACCGCTGATGAATTGGAAGAATTCCTTCTCTACTACTTCTACTCTTTTCTGTTATGAATTTCAGTTAGGGATTGGTTAGGTTGTTGAATTCTGTTATGGCAATTAGTGATTCTGTTAGAAGTTGTTCGAGATTTGTTGTTAGAATGAAGGGTGGTTTTGTGTCATCAAGTTAGTTATATTAAGATGTTAGTAAAAAAAAGAGAAATTCCATTATTGACTAGTTAATGGACGCAGTAATTACCGAATGTTAACACGGGTCAATGCAGCTAAGTTCTGTTAAGGTAACGGCATCAGTTTTCTTGATTAGAAATGGCATTAGTGTGTCCTAATTTTTACACTACATTGCTTCGGTTTTGGTTGCTTAACCCTAAAGGGGATAACCATGTCAGTGAAATACTATTAGTCTTAGTTAATTTTCTATGAACTTGTGTTAATTGATGTGAGGTTGACGTAAATTCCAGTATGCGGTCAGCAGGTGAACTTGTTAAATTTGTGCAATGCTAGTAATTAGTGTTAACAACCATTATACAAATTATTTTCTGCCCTGTTTCTAAATGTCCTTTCTTGTAAGCTACTTAGTTACATCAATTATATTAATTGTTAGTAGCAGTATTGCTGTGAATTTCTGTTACAGTTTGTTAGGGGTTTGAGCTACCTGATTTTTTTTTCTGTTTCAGTTTGGAATTGTCGTGAATAATTTAGAAGTTTGTGACAGTTGTGGGGTTCTGTTATTTCGGTTATGTGATGAGGTTGTTCACAGTTACAGGGTGTAGAGAGGATTAGAGGAGGGTTCAATGGGTTCTGAAGTGAGGGTTCTGGTTTTGGAATTGGAAGAGGAAGCGAAATGAAATTTGTTGTGATTTGGAGGAGTGAGTTTGTTGGGATTCTTGAAGATTGAATTTGGATTTTGTATTTGAAGATTTTGTTGATTGCAAGTTCGATTCTCTTTGGATTGAAGGTTGGTTGGTTGGAAGTTTTTTTCAGTGTACACTGCAACATGGCCTAATGCAGCTAATGGAGTTTGCTCGGCGTATCCAATTCGCAATTTCGACTGTAGCAAACGGATTATGTATAGAGGTTCACAGTCAATTGCAGCTACAGGAAGTGACTTTATATGATTCTGTCTTTTCCAGATTCCTTTGCAATAAGATGAAATGTGCTGAACACCTTTTTATAGTCAAAGGTACGGGCTTCCGCATCATAGACTGTGACGATCTGCTAGCTTTCGTAACTAAGCCCAAGTCACCTTTTCCTTGTACTGATTCTCAATCTGCTTTTCGGTCCTTCCATACGCCTCAGCAAGCGCCTTAATAATAGAAGCATCGCCAATTCCCAATTCTAACCCTGCATGAGCTGGAGCAATTCTGTTTGCAGATAAATAAACAACTGAAACAAGATCCTCAGGTGCGACGTGTATAACAGTCCTCAGCAGATTGTACACAATGTCAGTCATCACAATCCTCCCACTCTCAGCGTCAATCATGTCAAACGCCAAAGAGAGTAACAAAAACGGCACAGGTTTATCTTTCTTCCAGCAAGCAACTTCACTTGGAGCGAAACTCGACGGTTTCTTCTTCAGCTGCGGAACTCGTTCCTTCAATTTAGAGATCAAGTCCTTAGGAGAAGATGAAGTGTTACGGATCTTACTCGGCGGTTCTTCCTGAACAGTTTCATTAGGCTGCTTAACGGTTTCAATGGTTTCTAAGGTTTTGACGTTGCTATTAGGGTTTTGAGCGGGTGCGGAGAGTGTGGATTGAGAAATTGAAAGGGATTATTGCAGAAGTTGTTAGAGAAACCGTTATGAAATCGGTTAGGTTCAAATTTTGTTCAAATTGTTTGTTATCAGTTAGGAAGTGATTATTTCTGTTATCAAACTTGCAGGGTAATTTATTGGAGAAAAAAAATGGAGGTTTTGAAGTGAAGGTGTATTAGAGGGAAGTGAAGGTGTGTTACAGCAGAATCCTCTTCTTTTTTGAAAAAGCGCCCCCTTTTATCAGTTAGAAGTTGTTATGTATGTCGATTCTGTTAGGTTCTTGAGGCAGGTTCTTGAAGAGAGTTTTGTGCTGGTTTTTTGTTATGGGCATTGGGGATGAAGTTTTGTTTGGACTAACATTTCAAAGTTATTTACGCAGGGCAGTTTCGATTGGTTGACCATGGAATCTTGCTGGCTTTTGGCTTGGATTATGCAGGTGCCGCTTTGCTGCTATTGTTTTGGCTGCAGCTGGCTGGTCGTTTGCAGTTCCCGCGGTTACCGGCGTCTATTGCTTAATCTTCATTTTGCAGGTTATGGATTCCGGTGCTACAGGTCCTGAACTGATATTCCTTAAAGGTCCGATTATGCTTCCTCAATTATGATGGTGAGACATATCTGAGATGTTAAACTCTTGATGACTGGTTTGGACTATGAGGTCAGCATAGTTGATAATTGTTTTCCTCTTATTCGTGACAGGTAGTGGAAATTATTGCTCCTAATTACACTCGATTCCCTGCTCGATAAACCAAGAATGCTTCAATTCCTTCAGGTTTTCTTGGTAGCTACCGTTTGGATGATAGCTTCGCGGTTCTCTCGGTCTTGCTGAAGGATCCTGGCACTGATTTAGCACTTGTAGCTTATGCCCTCTTCATTTCATTTCATCAGGATGTATAGTAACTCCTTGGCTTATGTAAATCACTACTAGTTTAATGTTTGCATCATTTATGTAATGGTTGGATGCATGGTGGGAACATAATTTATATATGGAATTGGGATGTGATTGTTTTGGCAAGGTGATTGTAATTTGAACTGTCAATTGAAACGCTTAGATTTGGATACACTTGTGCATGATTGAAACGAAGTTTTGGATTAATGTATTGTGAATGGATTTTGACAATTAGTTCTAACAATGGGCTTGGGAAATATATTATAAATGGATTAAAAAAAGCGAGGTAATAGAATTTGCATATGGGCTTGATTGGGTTATGTAAAATGTAAATGGACTTGAATGGATGATTGGTTTTGAAAAATTGGATATGGAATTTGTTTTAAATGGTTAATGGATTGTGAAAAAAGAAAAATGGACAAATGGGCTTAACAAAGAAGAAAAAGTGAATCGGCTTAAGAACTTGAACATGCTAAATGGGTTATCGTTGAAATCAAACCAAATTTAAATTCTAATGATGGAAATAAAATGTCAAGATCAATTTGAAACAATGATGAAATGATCGTTGATGTTTATGCCAGATGTCATGGTTAAGTATGATAAGTTGACTTTGGTCAACTGGTTGACCAAAAGGTCAATAGTTGACCAGAAATCAACTGATACAAAGGATGACGAAATGAACCTCTTTGATTAAAATACATGTTCAAAATAGAACCATGAACCAATTAGAACCAATGTATTTGGATCAATGAAGCTTAAAGAATGGAGTGACTTGAGTCCAATGAGATGCAGTGGAATATGAATGTGAGCCGCGTGAAACCAGCCAACACAAGCTATGTATTAAGCTTTAGAAGCCCAGTT
>NC_066583.1:428232888-428242690 GCF_024323335.1 Lathyrus oleraceus | reverse complement strand
TAAAAATGAGATTCTCTGTATCGAGTCGAAGCAGCATCTTATATGATAGAATTAAGATATTCCAGCAAGGGAAAGATACCTTAAGTGAATCTAAGACTCTCCGAGGATATTAGAGCAGTATCTCTAAAAAAATCTGAAATGAGACTCTTCATATTGATGAAGCAGCATCTCAAACAGTAAAACTAGATTCTCTGTATCAAATCGAAGCAACATCTTATATGATAGAATTAAGATGTTCCAGCAAGGGAAAAATACCTTAATTGAATCTAAGACTCTCCGAGGATACTTAAAGCAGTATCTTTAAAAAAAATCTAAAATGAGACTCTTCATATTGATGAAGCAGCATCTCAAACAATAAAAGTGAGATTCTCTGTATCGGGTCGAAGCAGCATCTTATATGATAGAATTAAGATGTTCCAGCAAGGGAAAAATACCTTAATTGAATCTAAGACTCTTCGAGGATACTTAGAGCAGTATCTCTAAAAACAAATCTGAAATGAGACTCTTCATATTGATGAAGCAGCATCTCAAACAGTAAAAATGAGATTCTCTGTATCGAGTCGAAACAGCATCTTATATGATAGAATTAAGATATTCCAGCGAGGGAATGATACCTTAATTGAACTTAAGACTCTCCGAGGATACTTAGAGCAGCATCTCTAATAAAATCTGAAATGAGACTCTTCATATTGATGAAGCAAAATCTCAAACAGTAAAAATGAGATTCTCTGTATCGAGTCGAAACAGCATCTTATATGATAGAATTAAGATATTCCAGCGAGGGAATGATACCTTAATTGAATCTAAGACTCTCCGAGGATACTTAGAGCAGTATCTCTAAAAAAATCTGAAATGAGACTCTTCATATTGATGAAGCAGCATCTCAAACAGTAAAAATGAGATTCTCTGTATCGGGTCGAAACAGCATCTTACATGATAGAATTAAGATATTCCAGTGAGGGAATGATACCTTAATTGAATA
Source organism: Lathyrus oleraceus (assembly GCF_024323335.1). Taxonomy (NCBI): domain Eukaryota; kingdom Viridiplantae; phylum Streptophyta; class Magnoliopsida; order Fabales; family Fabaceae; genus Lathyrus; species Lathyrus oleraceus. The sequence goes on along the minus strand of NC_066583.1, from coordinate 428,241,708 downwards.
TAAGACTCTCTGAGGATATTAGAGCAGTATCTCTAAAGAATTTGAAATGAGACTCTTCATGTTGATGAAGCAGCATCTCAAACAGTAAAAATGAGATTCTCTGTATCAAGTCGAAACAGCATCTTATATGATAGAATTAAGATATTCCGAACAAGGGAATGTTACCTTAATTGAATCTAAGACTCTCCGAGGATACTTAGAGTCGTATCTCTAGAAAACAAATTAGATTCTTCAAATTGATGAAGCAGTATCTCAAACAGAGAAATGAGATTCTTCAGATAAATGAAGCAGTATCTCAAATATTCGTCTGTTGGGGGAATTATTTTGAAAAGACTCCTTTTGAGGGAGATTTACTAGAAATGCTCTGCAGGGGAAAAAGCTTATAAGAGGACTTTTAGGGTAACCTCTGCTTGGGGAGCAATGACTGTAAACAAAAATGCTGGGAATATCATTATTAAAAAAGTTGAAAAATGATTTGCTGAGAAATAACCCTACGAGCCTATGTAGGGTAATAACTTCATGTGGAAATGAGGAATGTCCAAGGTATACACGAATGACCTTGGATCTTGTTATTTTATATTTGATTTTTGTATAATGTCCCACTTTAGGTGGGAATTCCATGCATGGGATGTATGCAAGTATGCAATTTTGCTGGGGATATTTGGCTGTAGGAATGCAAATGATTTTTATTTTGCTGAAATTCCCATTTTGTGGGAGTGTTATGCATGAGTATGCTGATGATTGATATGACTGTGTTTTTTTTGAATTTTCTGTTTGGTAGGAAAACCATTTATGAATGATTCATATGATGCATATGAGAATGCAAATGGGTAATTGGATATTTTTGTAGGGTTTTATTCTTGACTGTCATGAGGTTGGACTTTTAAATGGGAATTGTCAGATGAGAACTGGTGAAGGAGATTGAAATGTCAGACGGGACTGAATTTGTTTTTGTTTATCAGACAGGGACTGATTCTTAAAGTAGGCTACCAGACGAGAACTGGTGAAAATAATTGACTACCAGACGAGAACTGGTATCGAAATAGGTGACCTACCAGACGAGAACTGGTATTAAGAGATAATTTACCATACGAGAACTGGTATTTGGCAAATGATTTGTCGTCCAAGAACTGATTTTTGATATAGTTTGCCAGACGGGAACTGGATTTTGAAATAAGTCGCCAGACGAGAACTGGACTTAGAAATAAATTGTCAAACAGGAACTGATTTTTAAAAAGGTTGCCAGATGGGAATTGGGCTTTTGAAAAAGGTTGCCAGACGGGAACTGGGCTTTGAAATAAATTGCCAGGCGGGAACTGGGCTTTTGAAAAAGGTTGCCAGACGGGAACTGGACTTTGAAATAAATTGCCAGACGGGAACTGGACTTTTGAAAAGGTTTGCTAGACGAGAACTGGACTTTGTAATAAATTTCCAGACGGGAACTGGACTTTTGAAAAGGTTTGCCAGACGAGAACTGGACTTTGTAATAAATTATCAGGCGAGAACTGGACTTTGTAATAAATTGCCAGGCGAGAACTGAACTTTGTAATAAATTGCCAGACGGGAACTGGGCTTTGAAATAATTTGCCAAACGAGAATTGGACTTTGGCGTCAGATTTTGTGTTTCAAGGCTTTTTGATGTCAGGTTCATGTTATGGGTTATGCCTGATAAATGATATGATATGCATGGCTTTATGCTAGAGCAAAGCGACATGACTAATGCATGATGATGATTTATGTAATGATTGGAAGGTTTCCAAAATGCCCCTGCGCGGGTATTGGAAGAGAAGGTTCTTTGCAGAAAGGCTTCTGTCTGCCAAAAGGTTATTGGATGGGGGTGATTGCATGATTCCCTGACACTCATCTCGAACTCTGCATTTGCTGACTTACGAAAAAGCTTTTGCTTGAACTGCTTAAAAAATATGGAGAGGACTCGCTCTTGTATGGCTCATCTTGCCCCAATGTGATGGGTCTATGCAAAATGTTTACCTCGAAAGGATTTTGAAAGCAATTGTACCATCATTTGGAGATGGATTGCCCCAGAATTTTGATCCATGAAAGGATTTATCCTTGGTTAACCGACTCTTGGAGCGGTTGACTTTTCTGTGCTCTTGAGGTAGCTTGCCCCGGTATGAGCATTGAAGCGACTTAACTCACCCTAACTGAACATTGAAAGGGTTTGCCCCTGGCCCACAGAACCTCTAGGTGATCTGCTCCTAGTTAATAGAGTCCTGAGATGATTTGCTCTAGATCAACTGATTCTTGAAATGATTTGCACATTTATTAACAGATGTTGGAGACTGTTTAAGACTGACCAATTCTTGGAGTAATCTTCCTATGACCAACTGATGTTTAGGTGGCATGTCTCAGATTCATAGGTTGTGAGGTAATCTTGATTCGGGTCAGCACCAACGAATGTCCAAGTTCCTCTGATTGTTCCTTATTGTTCGAATTTCCCTGACGTCAAGTATTGTCTTGCAGTTAAAATTGTTTGTTCAGAAATGGTAATTTTAATGCAATACTTATGCAGGTTTTGAAAAGAATTATTTATTGGAATGATGTGATAGTGTGTGACGAGTGGACCATGAGTCCAAATGTAATGCTAATTCAGCAATTTAAAGTGTGAAAGACTCAGCGAGAATAATGACATTGATGTTGAATATTAGCAAATCTTTAGGAGTCAGTTTACGCAACTTTGTTGTAATATGCTTTCAGAAATAACCCTACCTCAATTAGGTCTTTTGAGGGTTGTAACGTGGCTTGGTTCATGGTTTTTGAAACAAAGGATGTAAGGCTCAAATTTTGTTTTAACCCACCCATTCTTCACGATGAACTCCAATCCTATGCTCAATTAATTCAACATACACATTCAACCTTTAAGAGAGTTTACAGGTGTAAGATCTCTTGAAATGACAGACACTTTATTTTGCTCTTCATGGATATTGGTGACCCTTTGATTCTTGATATGGTGGTCACTAAATCTCGTTTTATTTTGTTGAGGGTTTTTCGTGACCTCCTTTGATTTTTTCTTGATCCCTAACTTTTGCCTGAACTGCTTTTGAAGCTTTTAGTCCATCGGGATTGCCTTAATTTTTGCCTAAGTCGCCTCTTGGGTATCGACTTAGCGGGCTTTTTCATTGATTCTATTTTTGATAGGTTGTGACTGCCAAGTTAATGGTCATTGAAGAACAAACGCCATAACTTTTTGATTTTCCAAGGTTCCTTCGACACTTCAGGATGTGTGCGAAGAATGTCATGTAGTTGATCTACAGACAGGATATTTCATCTTGTAATTTGAATGTGTAGTCAGATTAGCTGAACACTACCCTGCCCCAAGTTAAATGTAAGGTTTTTTTTTATCCGAAAGAAACTCCTACTTCTAGGCTCGAAGTGGTTGACTATGGATTAACTCCTTATCTCTCCAGTGTTTGGGAATTTGAAAGAATGCCTGTACATCATCAGTAGGATTTTATCCAAAAGCATACAGTCAGCAATTATGGGTATTTTGTTTTCGTCATCCTCCCTCAAATCTTTGCTAAAACAAAGGTTATGATAAAAAAAGTGAATGGGAGAAACACCGATGTATTTTTGTTTTTTATATAAGAGAAGAAAAATGAGCGAATGCGAGATAATTAATTCAAAACATGCATCATTACTTCATTAATATTACCATTAAAACAACAATGTTTAAACACAAGCAGCTTTTAACAACTAAGAAACTACAAATGCAAAAAATAGAAACAAATCAGTCCAACGATTGCCAGTGTTGAGGATGTCTTCCTATCTGAACAGTAGAGTACAGTAGAGTTATCAACTGGGGTTTGCACAAGCTGAGGTTGGGTAAGACCATTTACTATAGCTAGCATAACATTCTCAACAACTGCAGTCTGCTGAATGTTGTCTTCCTTCTTCGCTAAAACTATCATAGCTTCCACAAGTTGGTCTAGCTGATTTTTCATCGAGTCCACATCTCCTCCCAATGCAATATGACTTTGCTCCAACGGATCCATGATCTTTCAAGAGCTACTTCAAGTCCGATATGAGTATCGGGAAATCAACTGCAGGTGATGGACGAAGGATGGATGATTTTTTTTTGTATTTATTTCTTGGTGAAAAATGATATGAAATGTATGATGATGAATGCAAATGCAATGATATGTGTATGAGTGTAGTGACATGTTCAGGATCACAGGTTCAAAGTATTTTCAGATGGATCAGAATAATGGGTGAATGACAGGTATCTCTGAATAATGGAACCTCATGGGTAGGCTCTACAGTTGGTAGGTTCCTAGAGTCACGAATATTTCTTAAGAACGTCATTGCCGTGACGAAGACTCGTCGGACAATAATATCCTTAAGAAGATCTCGTCTAGGTGAGGTCTTCGTATTATCCCAACAAGGAAAACTCCATGAGGATTATACTACACGACTCTCGAGTCCAGGGTTCTAACAAGGTTCTCAGAGTCATAGATCGAGGTTGGAAATATTACTATAAAATAGTAATACGTCCAAGGGATCTCATCTGATTGGGGCTTTCGTATTAACCCAATAAGTCTGAAACTTTGTAGGTTAATACTACATAACCACCGGATATAGTGGGTTAAAAGGTCCCTAGAGTCATTGATCCAACTTGAAAATACTATCGTCGTGACGAAGACTCGTCGGACAATAATATCTCAAGAGAATCTCCTCTAGGAGGGGTCTTCGTTTCTTCCCAACAAGGAAGACTCCTTGTGGGCGCCCACTACGCAACCACCAACTTAATCTTATGGTTTTTCTCAGACTCGGGTGGAGAGCCTATCTCACAAAGTATCACCAACCAGAGAACCCCAAATAAGACATAGTCAATAAATCACAATATAATAATTATGACAGAATAATAATAGCAGAATACAAAAAACAGACAAACAAACAAGATTAACACACAATACAGAAATTGAACTAAATTAGGCTTCACCCTCTTTTGCTTGGAGCTTTATCCCCAGCAGAGTCGCCATCTGTCGCATCTCGAAAAATACGATTCCTCGCGATGGTCGCGGAAAAAATTACGTTCGAACAGAGTCGCCACCGAACTTTATTTATCCCAATGAAGGGATAGGGAAATATCGATAAAACCTTTAGGAAATAGAATAATGGTCATCGGAACCATATTCGGGTTCGGGAGTGGATTACGTAAGGGGAAGGTATTAGCACCCCTTACGTCCGTTGTACTCAACGGGAACCTTTTAGTTCTAATTTGTGTTTCGAGTGTTAATTCATGTTTGTTTGTTATCTTTAAGTTATAAAATTATTAAAATAGAAATGGATGAGAACCTCAGAAAGGAGAAAGGGGAGGTTTTTCTATTAGTGTGCTCGCGAAGATACAACAATCTCCTGCCTACGTATCCTTAAATAAGGAAATCAGAGCATTCGTAGTTCGGGAAACTACGGTTGGTTGGTGTTTTTTAATGAACAACTGTTTAGATCGCATCCTAAAGGCTAAACGTTGGCTTGTCTACTCTCGACGGAGGCTTAAGCATTGGTTTGTTGTGCGCATTAGAAAGGATCAAATAGTGTTCTTTTTGAAAGAGTTTTGGTCACGCGGGGGTGACAAGTTGAATTAATGTGTTGGGTGTTTTGTTTGATTGGTTATGATCGCACGAGGGCGAGAAAAGATAGGTTTGATGTGTTGAGATATTTTTAGGTTGGATGATGATTACTCGGATAATCGAGTAAGACAACTCGTATCCTAATAGTCGAGAAGGGGAATAGAAGACTCTAGACCACATTATTTTTCATCCTTAATTGTAAAAAGGATTTTAATGATAATTAATGTGTTTTGACTGGATGACGAATACTCGGATAATCGAGTAAGACAACTCGTATCCTAATAATCGGGAAAGGGAATAGAAGACTCTAGACCACTTTCTGTTTCATCTGAGTGATTATGAAAATAGGTTTATGTATGGTTGGTATTTTTAGAATAAACGACAAGTACTTGAATGACTGAGTAAGACAACTCATATACAAGCATTTGAGAAGAGGAATTGAAAACTCAAGACCATCTCCCTTTTCGTATAGTTTTGATTGAGAATGATCTGACTTACAGTATGAATTGGTGAAAAATGACAATTGTTCGACTGACCGAGTAAGAGAACTCGTATTCAAACAATTGAGGAGTGAAGTTGAAAACTCAAAGTCAACTCCCTTTTCATTTAGCTTACTGTGAAAATATTTTGATTTAATCGGGGTTAGGAAATTTGTAGAGGAACGACAGTTATTTGACTGACCAAGTAAGAGAACTTGTATTCAAATAATCGAGGAGAAAAATTGAAGACTCAAAGTCATCTCCCTTTTTGTTTTGTTATTATGAAATAGTTTGATTTGTTTGTGCTTAGGTGGATGGAAATGACGACCATTTGACTAACCAAGTAAGAAAACTCGTATTCAAATAATCGAGGAGAGGAGTTGAAAACTCAAAACCATCCCCCTTTCTATTTCCAAATGAAGTATTATTTAGATGTGATTAAGTATTTTAATTTAACTTTCGATGTCGGATCGAGGTTTTAAAAATTGCATTCTTGTGAATGAATTGAATTTATTTAGTGAATGGTCCATTCAATCGATTAATTAAAACCGAGTAGGTCTCATTGTAAGAAAGCCCAAGAGTAAGCCATGTGAGGTTGATGGCGATGCCTTTACAAGCGATCGACTTACATAGGTGTTCGACATTTGAATAGAGAATTGTATGATTTATTTATGGTTTGATGATTTGATGATGAATTGAATTGGCTTGGTTTTGAAATGATTATGGATGATAAAGTAAATTGGTCAATGCTTAATTACCGGAGTTAATTTATTAAAATTTGATTAAAATGATTAATTTCATTAATTAAATTTAATTGTCAAAATTATTTAATAAAATAATCTAGTTAATTAAAATTAAAATAATTAAGCAATGACCCTAATCAATTGATTTAATTAAAAGAAATAAAAAAATAATAATAAGTGACGACGTTAACTTAAAAAATCAAATTGAATAGGCTACAATATGCTCAAAACCGGTTAGAGCGAAATGACAATATGATTTGTGTCATACGCGAGATCGTAACACGGTGAAATATATTCTATTGATATATTGAAATTTTGGTGACATTGCGACATGAAATTGTCGAAATCACTTATTTAGAAAACCGATTCGAAAGATGACGAGATAAAAAAAAACATCAACCCAATATCACTTACATCCTAAGAGTGCCCAAAAGCTAACAACGAAGTTTAGTTAGTAATCCATTAGTCTAATAATGAAATTAAGAGACTATTTAAACAAGTCAAAGAAAAATGAGTGACATAATTGGCAAAGGAAGTGGAGGGGCATAGTTTAAATAATGAGACTATCTTGAGACATATGCACATGCGGGTATGAGGACCAAATTGCCATATTACTAATCTAATTTACAAACTTGAATAATACATAATAGAAGTAGGAACAAAAATAGAAAACAAGCCCAGGAAAAATAGTGACGTGGGGATAACATCCCACCTGTTTAAACCACTTCTAATTTGGTGATAATAAAATGTTAAAATAAAATTGCAGTACTCAAAAGCAACACTTATTCCTCATCCATTTTCCAAATTTACAATGTACAAAATGGAAAATTACGACTTTGTAAATTCTTTAAAAAATGAAACAAAGCTCTTCACGCCCTACCCTACATGTTCCTTTTTGTTTTTTGAGTTAATTTGAAAACTTTTTAAAGAGACGACTTAAAACAGATATTAAACAATGAATAACATGAGTGAAACCAACCGAATTATTATGGTTATTGTGAGTAGACAATGCCAGTGCAAACCGTGATGTTTAAGAGGATCTTTCTCTGATAGTGTGTCTCGCAATATTCAGCGGTGGACTTCAACGCCCAAACCTCGGTTGGACCGTGGAAAACCCTTGGATCGATGAGCGATGGCGGGACGAGATCGCGGTATTTGACGGCGGCTATTGTTGGAGCGACGCGAATGTTTTATGGTAGTGGTTCTTAATCGGCGGTTGCTTTGTCGGAATAAGGAGATCGGAAGGATTTGTGAGGAGTAGCCGTTTGAGAGTTGAAGAATAAGGAGGGTTTATGGTGGTGACGAAGGTTCAGCGACGGAGATGTTAACAGCTGTAGTCCAAGACGGTTGTTGGTTTTGATGGTAAGTATGAGGTGTCGGAAGTGAAGGTGATATGGCGTTTGGATGGGGGTGTGCGGAGTGTTTACCGGCGAAGGTGATGAAGAAAGTGTGGTGGAGAGGAAAAGCTAAACAACTTTTCTTTTTCTCTGTTTTCTTTTCGTGAGTGTGTAGTAGGGAGAGAGATTCGTGAGTGGGTCTGTGAGGATGTGAGAGGTATTAGTGGATAATAAATGAGTGGTGGTGTGTAGTGTTAAGAGAGAGTGCAAGCTGGATTTTGCTATCATTACCGTTGGAGATATCCGTTGGTACCAGCTGGCAATTTTAGAAGGATCCAATGTGCTAGCTGTCAATAATTCCTTGGACCAATCTATTTTATTATTATTTCTATTACTATGTTTAAATAAAAAAGAGTTTAGAAATAAATTCAAAATCAAATAAGATAACATCAAAATAATTGCTTATTTACTTTTATTTAGCTTTATTCATTATTTTGAAAATAAAAATGACTGAATGCAACTAAAAATATCGGGCAAAAAAGTGTTCAAAAAATTAAATCGGATGTACTAAAATGATCAGCGCAAAATATACTTATTAAAAAAATACAGCGTTTCTTCAAATTCTGAAATAAATTCACACTGGTTAGAAAGCTCGGGCGGGTCAAAATGCAAT
>NC_066583.1:428130388-428230388 GCF_024323335.1 Lathyrus oleraceus | reverse complement strand
AAGGGGGATTACTGGGGTTAGCAAGACTTAACAACAAGGTCATGAACAATGGGGTATGGGGGTTAATAGATTGAAGCGGGTGTATGGATAAAGAAAATGCTTGGTTGGGACAAAGGCCCAAGTCTTCTAAAAAACGCCAAGAACCGGGTTAACCACTCATGTCCACGCAACCACAAGACCAGGTTCCATGCTTAAACATAACGCCCAAGTCAGAACGCTTGAAAATGTTTGTTCACAGTCACAATACTCACACCCACAAAATCTTAGTCTTCAAACTCACTTCAACCTCGTGCACAACCATAGACAAACGAAGAATCAGGAATGCAAATTAAACCTCTATGAAGGATAAGAACAAATTTCGAATTCGCGTCCAAACTCAACGTCGAATCGCAATCAACAGAAATTGAAATCACTTAACAACTTGTTCTTGCACGCAAATGAAAGAAGACGAAAGGGAGAAACTTACCGGATGATTTCGACGCAGTGGCTCCGGGTAATCTTCTTCTTGACGCCTTCGATTTGTCTCAATCTCTTCCGTTGTGTGCCGTTGCGAATTGTAGTCGTTGTTTATTGCGTATTAGTACTGAATTGAGGTGAGGGTGATGAATCGTGGATTCAAGTGAAGAGAGAAGAGTGAAAACGATTGAATTATGAAAAGGTGAGATAGAGTTTCCATTTTTGAATTGTAATCCCTCTATTCCTTTTATTTTATTTTTTCTACTATATGCTCCGGTTTTGATTTTCTTCTTCTCCAATTGTTATGCTTCTATTGTTTTTTTTGTTAGAAGCCTTCTTCTTCGAGAGTTTTGTTGTGAATCTCTTTTGAAGTTTTCTCTTCCTCCGTTAGCTTGTTGTTTCAATCCCATTTTGTTTGTTTGAGATGGTTGTAGTTTGTTGAGGTTAGTAAACAGTTAGAGTTGAGAGAATTCAGTTAGTAGTTGGTTAAAGGTGAGGAAAAAATTGTTAGAAGTTTCTGTTTAATGAATACATGAATGCGGTTAGTGTTGTGTAAGAAGTTATTTTGAGAAATTCAGTTGGAAGGTTATGAGGTAGGTTAGGAAGTTCCATTCTATTATATAAGTTGGGTTCCATGGGTGGTTATGAGGTTGATTGGTATTGAAGAGTTCAATTTTGAAGGTTGAGCATTTTGGTTAGCAGGGTGGGTGAAGAGTTTTACAGAATGGTTATCTGTTAGAATCGATTGGTTAGTGATTAAGTGAGCTAGCCATTCTGAAATATGTTGTTAGTTGTTAGTTATGACGTCAATTAGAATTTAATAACTAATTATGTTATGTGTTAAATCTGTTAGCAGTTAGGTCTATTATTGAATAGCTAATTAACTGTTATGTGAGTTGCAAGCTATGTTAGAATTTGGATGAATTTATCTATTATACTATGTTAGTTGAATTTGAATGCTGTAATGAATGATGTTGCTGTTAAAATTGTCATGCTTGTAGTGACCAATATGTATTGCAATGAATGGTCTGTAATGATACTTTGTGTGATATGCCAATGGATTGCTTAACCTTATTCTGTGAATGACTGTTACAATAGTATCTTTATTGTATGCCATGTCAAATTATGGTTGGATGTTAGTGTTAAGATGCTTAGTGTTATGGCATTAAAACTTTTCTATGCACTGAATTAATATTTCTTAAATGGTGTCAATTTTGTTGAAAATAGGTGAATGATTCCTTGTTGTGGTTATGTGCTAATGCATGAATGGGTTTGCTTCAATATGCATGGTTCTGGTTTTGCTTGGTTGAGGATTGCATTGCATTGGGGTTTTATAGTTGCATTGCCATGGATTGGTTTTATTATAGTGTCTTGTGTGGCTTTTCACTTGGCATGCTTGAATGTTGATGTTAATTTGCAATGATTGTTATGTTGGTTTGTGGAATGCTTGGTATGTTATGTTAACATGGTGTGAAGTTTTTGATGCATTGTATTGTGATGCTTGGACTGTTTTTGTACCGCCATTTGTAATTGTTTGATGATTGGAAATGTGGTTATGATATGTATGGTCATGCACTAATTTAGTTTTGCTCATCACATTTTCTTATGATAACATGTATATGTGAATGATTTTGCAGGGTGGATGCACACATGAATCTGTATTGAATAGTGCAATTGGAAGGTGGGTTGGATTCATGGAATGTATTGAAGATGAGACTGTTTTGGAATTGGAGCTATTTGGAGTGAAATAATTTATATGTAATTATGACTTGTTGTATGTAGGATTGAATTTGTATTTGAATGTAATATGAATGATGGTGTATGGTATGTTGTAATTGAAATGTGAATAATTGTTAAATGGAATTTGGAACCCCAATTGTATTTGAATGGTTTAAATGAGAATTGAATGTGATTTTTGGAATTGAAAATTGTATGGAGTTTTTGTATGAAATGATGGAATTTTGAAATTGAAAGTCTAATGGTTTATGATTGAATTGAAGTGTTCCATATGGGATTGGAAATTGAATGGTTTGAATTGATATGAAAATGGTTATGATTGAAATTTTTGGACTTGGAAATGTAATGTTTCAAATTTGAATTGTAATTATGCTTGAAATAAGATGTTTTGTAAATGTGAACCTTGATATTTTGCAAATGAAAACAATCTAAGATGTACCAAGTAGAACTAAATGAAACATGATTTTCAAACATTATGAATCAAGTTTCAAAACAAGTTTCACTTTAATGCAAATGTCCTAATTCTAACCACCAATGTGACTAATGAACCATGGACATCAAACAACTCAAATGAAATGTCATGACACAAGATTTAGAAAGATGCCACTTGATTTTATGACTTTGATCAACTACTTGACCAAAAAGTCAGCAGTTAACCAAAAGTCAACTTAGGTGGAAATGGTGCAATGATGAAATGTAATGGAACAAAGTGATACATGCCTTTGTAAACCATACCAACCCAAGAACTTGCATTTGAACTGATCTTGAACCAATGAACTTCAGTCTTGCCATGCCACGAATCGGATCACATGGACCTTACGAACCAATGAGATTATGAACATGTAAAACTTTGAATGAACCCTAATATAGAAATTAGGACCATGAATCTTAATCAAGCAAATGAATCATCCATAGTGGACCAAATGAATCATATGAATCCTCAAACTTAGGCACACACAAGGAATGATAATGCCTTAATAAGAAATTAGGGTTTTAGGGAATTGAATGATCATGATAATGCTTGCAATCTAACATTCAAATCACCAATGCCATGAACACAACCATGGTCCAAGAATTAGGTTTTCAAGTTATGCTCAATGATAAGGACAACCAGGATGAAGGGTTCACACATACAGGCATGCCATGGAAGAACCCTGGCTTAGGACTTAGCCTATATTCAATGATTTGTGTGATCAAGTCCCATTGAATATATGATTTTGAGTTTCTTAATGCAAGTGAATGTACTATGTTGCTAATAGATATGCATATGAGATCCTAAACAAAGGGTAAGTAGAAATGAAAAAGGGAGGGAAAAGTTTGGGGTATGACATGGTGTCGCATCCTGCGAAAAAACCGGCGAGCTAAAAAGAAATAACACACAGAGCCGCCACTAAACGTTATTTATCCCAAGATAGGGAAAGGAAACGCTCAGAGAAACCTGGAAAGACATGGTCTCGCGACCAAAAGAATGGGTTCGGGAGTCGGTTACGCGAGGGGAAGGTATTAGCACCCCTCACGTCCGTCGTACTCGACGGGATCCACGTCCTAGAATAAAGAATAGGTTGCTAAACATCACACACACACACACGGGGAACGCAGGTGGGGTTAAGAAGAACGGGCTCGATAGGGTATCGCACCCTATGCCTACATATCTTGTCTGGAACAAGAATCAGAGCCACTGTAGTTCGGCTTACGCACGCCAAACAACACAAAACATACAAACAAGCAAGGGTGGCAAACATGGAGCCCGACAACCACTTGATGGAATTACGTCGGCATCCGAACCAAAACACACTCAAAAGGGCAAACGTGGAGCCCGACAGCCACTTACTGGACTTACGTCGGCATCCGAACCCAAACATACAATCAGATAACAAGTAAACGCACGCAAAAAGAAAAAGGTTGCCCGGAGTGGTCTCGCACGACCACCTGCCTACATACCTCGTCTGGAACGAGGATCAGGGCGATGTAGTTCCCCTGAAAGGGACTAAATTGCTAACCAGAAACCGAGGGGAAAACACGACACTAGGGAGCTGAGACTCGAGCCTAATGTTGTCATGCAAAGTCACCCTAAGTTCAGGTTTCTACCTACTTGCATCAGTGCGATCTAATCCTAACCAGGAAAGAAGAAAGCATACAAGCATACATCATATATCAAATGAGAACAGGCATCTTAAACAAGCATGTCAATCAGAGATTCACAGAGCACACGCTATAACCAAACAAGAGGCTCAATCAAAGGGGTTTGACCGCCGAAGCGAGTCGTCTGTACATGGTTTTGATTTGCTCTTAACCTTGCCATTACGAGGCTAAGGTGAAGCAGATGAAGAGGTGAAGTGAGGATCAGACCTCACAGCTCATATCCCTAACCAGGGAGAGTGTCTGACAAATGAGCATGGGTCCAGAATGGGGGGACCCTTCTATACTCGGAGACTCTGACTCAATGTGCACTGCACAGGATCTTGGGTTAGGATCTCAATGCTTCAACCATGTAATGGGAGCAAGGAGAAGACTCAACTGAATAGTGGGGGGTAGACTGCATACCCCTACCTTCCACCAATTGCCTTATTTAAAGGACTTTCACCTGCTTGGGCTTAAAAATAAACAACCACAATCATTGCCTCTTAAGGAGGACTTCAGACATTTATTTGCCCGGCCCGGTAACAGTCGGGTCTCCAGACTACATGAAGTCAAGAGATTTTACCTCTATGCAAGTTGCTTAAGCAACGCAAAGCAAAAGTTCACAAGGAACTGAGCAACTAAAGTACCTGGAAACAATCCAACACAGTTAGTACTCAGACAGACAAAACCAAACAGCAAGTGTTCAATCAATCAAACTATACAAAGCAATGCACAATAAAGCAAGCTCAAAGCCCAAGCCTAAGCTTCACCACCTACAAAACAATGTTATGTTAGTGTACAAACATCAACAACATCAATTAAATTTGATTTGGATCATTCTCCATGTGCATTATGCTTTTGATCCTGAAAAATCAAGCAAACATTAGCAACTAGACCACTAGGCTAAGCCTAGGGTCCAAAGGCAAGAAAAATTCCTAAACAGCAAGGTATTCACCAACCAATCTCAAATTAAAGTCAAACAAGAGCAAACATCATTGGTCTCATGTTTATATCATTCATTATGCTCATTTCATGCACAAAACAATCCAAACTAGTTCAAATGAAGCACCAAGCATGCAAACAGAACTATTGCATTCAAATCCACATCAAAACACTTCCAAAAATTCTCAAATAAATTACACCTAAACAGGGCCTAATCCAGGTATGGCACACCAAATTTCAGCTTAATTGGGCAAATGGAACCATGTCAATGAAAATCAACAAAAACAGACACAATTATAGGCTCCAAATCACAACATCAATACATGCTTCCACTCCAAAAATTCATAACTCAATGAAAACAAAAAAGAAATGGATGAGACCAAAACAGGGATGTCACACAATGTGTGTCTATTACAAGCATGCCAAATTTCATGATTATACAATACACTATGAGCATTTCTCAATCAATCTACCAACATGTAACATATGAGCTTGCAATTGTGACCAACAGAGATGAAAAATCATGATCAAATTGAAAATGCAGTATAAAATTCCACAAAAATTCTCATAGCTTCCTAACATGCAAATCAACATTCATGTAAAATTTCATCTCATTTCAACAAGCATAAGTCACTCAATTAAATTCAGCAAATTGACATCAAGAGGTGTGACACAAATTGTCACACCTAAGTTCCAAAATTCATAACTCCCTGGCCAGGTATCAAAAATTCACAAAGTTTACATATAAATGAACATCAATGAATCATGAATCAACACAAAAATTGGCAAGAATTTATTCAACATTATGTGCATTTCATGAATCAATTGGCAAAGTGTAGCAAAAATGGACACATGTGAGAAAACCCTAAGTCAAATGGAATTTCTACCAAGCACAACTTTGACCAATAGGTCAAAAAAGTCCTAAAGTCAACAAGGAAGTCATAGAAAAAATCTCCATATTTTTCTGAATTTTCTACTATTTTTTATGCATTTTTTAAGGTGTTAAAATATTTGTTAATAATTAATTAAAATTAATTAAAATGCCAGTGGCATAACTGTAATTAAATATGGCGCGGGAGGGAAACACATATTTCAAATTTTCAAACGAGTTTCTGGATTGAACAGTAAAATTTCCAGAAATCGTCTTCTTCTCCAACAGCCACGCCAAGAACACTCAAAATTCAAAGCATCACCAAAATGAGCATGCGACATACCATTCGAACCGTATGAACCTAAGGATCTCAAATATCAATTCTATTTGTTCTAACAATTGCTATATCTCAAGAATCGAATCACTTAGGGTTTGGTCACGAAACTTCCAATTCAGATTTCATGCACTACAGTAATCCATTTGCAAAACTAAAGCTATCATCGTACTCTACATGAAATGAACTACCAAACGCATCCAACAATTCATGAAATCTTGAAACTCGAAAACATCCAAACCTGAGATGGCAGCGGAGAATTTCCAGCTTTTCGCGTGTGCTGACCACAAACAGATGCGCCAACAGCTTCAGGAAGATGAATCATGCACTCGGAATCAATTGCTATGGCCTTTGTTGCTCGAAATCCGCATTTGCCATGGATGATGTGATATTGAACAGTCACGATTCAGCCTTCCACGTGCTCCATTCTTCACAAACAGTTGGAGAAGATGATTAGAGGAAGTGAATGCAAAAAGAATTTCCAAGTTTCGTCCACAATTGATGAAGATTGATGAATTTGAAGTTTAGATTGTTCTTGAAGAAATGGATGAATGTGAGAGGTTTTGAGATCCAATTTGGGGAAATGTGATTTCTGTTATGATTAACAGATGATTATGATTATATATGGTAGCTTAATCCATGCTTAAGTGTGTGATTAACCAAATTAGCATTGTTAGGTGAAATGGAAATTTTCAAAGTGGGGCAAAATTGGAATTTCCACATAACAGCCAATGCCACCTGTTTTGACAGCTCATACACCTTCCAAATGTCATGTGTGAGCTGTAGAAACTTGTCTCACTCCCATTGGTTGTGTATTTTGCAATTTCACTATATGTTTGCATTTGTCCAATTTTAGCCATTTCACTTTTCAAGCCAATTCTCAAATTAAAAGCCTTTGCCATGAAATGATGATTCCAACAAGTTTAAAATGTCAATTATGAGGTGTAGCAAAAAAGTCCCATCTCAAAATTCCAATTATTTCGAGAGTTGGACAATTTTGCCCCTGGTCCAATTCAACTGTCCAGTTGAAAAGTGACTTTTTGCCTTGGCCATTTTTGGACAAATCCAATGATGCACCATGAAAGTACATGTCAAATGGAGTTTGTGCATATAAAGAACTTGCAATTTGGACAAAGTATGTGGAAGTTATGGCCTCCTGATTACAGGTCATTTTTGAATTTCACTGAGCCATAACTTTCCAACCATACATGGGATTCTCAAGTTCTTGGACTTTTTGGAAAGGTGAGAACAAGATCTACAACTTTCATGTTGAACAAATTTTCATTTGAAGCTTCCTTGGACACGTGGCTTTGAGGTCCAAAACTTTCCATTTTTGGAAACTTCAGTTACAAGTCACTTTCTATTTTTGGCAGTTTTTGTCCTGACTTGATTTTCTTCATTTTTAAGCTTTGCAATGCCATTCAACACTTGTTCCAACATGAATGAAGTGTATCCAACTCATTTTCACCTCCAAATCCACCAGATCATGTACAGTTGACCACAGTTGACTTTTCATCTGACAGATGAATCTGGCAATGCATAGATCAATTTGAACCCCATTCTTCAACTGAAATAGCTCAAGGGTGAAACCCTAGCCCCAATAACCACAATATAATCATATTATGAACCCCATAACCATCACAGACCCCATCTCCTGCTCCAGCCCTGATTGGCCCAATACAACTGATTAGGGTTGACCAGTGGTCAAAACCCTAATCTCAAGAACTCTTCTTCAATCTTCTAATGACATCCAACCATGATGATGATGATGTATCATTGCAATCAAGATGAAGATCAATGTCCACTGAGAATCATGAAACCCTAATTCACAGCCCAATCCTCAGATGGCCAATGATCAGTCAACAAAACCCTAGGCTTGCACCCTCTGACTTCCTCATCTTCTGATCAAGACTTGGGAAGATAGCTTGCACAATGTAACCACATGATATGCAATATGCAATGCCTAATGACCTAAAATGATATGCAATATATGTTAATGCTAGTCCCAAGAAAGGAGGGCAAATTTTGAGGTGTTACAGCTGCCCCTATTCAATCCACTGTGAACCTGTCGATACGAAATAGCCTCGGCTTTCGGATGATCAGGATGAAGAGTGATTGAATACCAATAACAGAAGAACAATTTGCACTCTGATGGGATAATAATTAACAACGCCTGTCAGCATCGGCGAAGAAACAAACTCGAAAAACGTCGACCTGGATACCAAAATAAATGGTAACACAGGGATAACCATGGCCTGATCACCACACATCCACTCGGGATTATCAACTCTTTTTCTTTTGCTTTTCTTGAACCCCGAAATTTTCTTGCTTCTTTTTCTTATTTTCTTGAACCCCGAAATCTTCTTTTCTTCTACCTGGTCCGAAAACCACTTCGGTCTGATCTCCGCTTCGGTCTGAACTCCGGTTCGGTCTGAACTCCGGAAAATTGGTCTGAACACCACTTCGGTCTGAACTCCGCTTCGGTCTGAACTCCGGAAAATTGCTTGCGCCAATGATCCCCAATCATTGCATTTGAACCCCTGAACCGCGCTGATCGCGTAACGTCCTCTGATTTTACTTCCATCTCTGTTCGACGGAAACCTTTCCTCCAGTATCGCACTACTGGGGAACATTGTTGATCTGACGTCATGATGCTAGACTCCTCAGAGTAACATCTTCACCATCTGGTGAAACCAAACCTTCAAGCGGTAACCACGGCTTGAGTCATGCTGAACGCGTCATGATGTTGAACTTATCCAAGTAACATCTTCACCATCCGGTGAAACCAAATATCAAGCGGTATCCACGGCTTGAATCGCGCTGATCGCGTCACGATGTTGAGCTTATCCAAGTAACATCTTCACCATCCGGTGAAACCAAATATCAAGCTGTACCCACGGCTTGAATCGCGCTGATCGCGTCATGATGTTGAGCTTATCCAAGTAACATCTTCACCATCCGGTGAAACCAAATATCAAGCGGTATCCACGGCTTGAATTGCGCTGATCGCGTCACGATGTTGAACTTATCCAAGTAACATCTTCACCATCCGGTGAAACCAAATATCAAGCTGTACCCACGGCTTGAATCGCGCTGATCGCATCATGATGTTGAGCTTATCCAAGTAACATCTTCACCATCCGGTGAAACCAAATATCAAGCGGTATCCACGGCTTGAATCGCGCTGATCGCGTCACATTTCCATCTCTGTCCGACGGAAAAGCTCCTCCAGTATCGCACTACTGGGGTACAACAAATCTCAAGCGGTAACCACGGCCCGAGTAACTGATGCTTGCAATGCTGATGTTGATCTTCCAACCAGTGAAACCACTCCTCAAACGGTAATCACGGCTCGAGTTGCATCTTCACCCACTGGCAGAACCATATCTCAAACGGTAACCACGGCTTGAGATTAACCTATGCTTGCAATGATGCATGATTGATTTTTCTGCGTAATGCTCCATAATTATGGAAATGCTACGCGATTATTTATTTTTCTATGCAATATGATATGCTTATTTACATGATGAATGCATAAAAAGAAATATCCCCCTCAAGGGACTCTTCTGGGAAGCACGAGACACTCTGCTGAGGAACTCGTCACTGCTCCAACTCCACCCTGCTGGGGAATAATACTGCTGCTGGGAATAAGGCAACCCTTGCTGGGGAAGAACCTCCTTTGCACCCAATCCGCTCGGTAAACTGCTGGGGATAAGCACCACCAACACTCTGTGGGGATACCACGATCTGACTTGCTAAGGATATCAATCCCAACTCTGCTTCGAGAAACCCTCACAAATACCTGACGACTTCCCTGGGGAAATGCATCGATGTAGACCTATGCTGGTCCATCGTCCCTAAGCGAGTCCTTCCTAGCGTTCTAGGATTAGTTTAGGTTGCTTGTGTTGTTTGATTTATTGCATTTATTATTCTAACCAGTGTGTATCTATATTTGCATTAATGTCTGCATGCATCATACTATCATGTTGTTGCCGTCCTCTATGCAGGTGATTCTGTTATTTGGGGTGGGTGTTCTGAGTGGGGCTAAAACCCAGGCCCGAGTATACACCTAGGATTAGTGTGGGTCTCACGTTCCTCATTTGCTATTTCAGTATAATGTTGCAACGTGACATACCACAAGCCGGACGAGGTTCAGTCGATAGTGCTTTCCATTGTGGGATACTTCACTTTGGCTTAGTTACTTCTTCTGAGCTATTGACTCTGGTGACCGATCATTCCCGGATCTTTGGTTCAGACGATTTCAAGAGAGCTACAATGGCACACCCGAAAGGGCAAACCCATTGAGTATCTCCGCCCGATTTGTCGAGACTAGTCAAAGATTGTTGTATCCCCAGCAGAGTCGCCAGCTGTCGCATCCTGCGAAAAAACCGGCGAGCTAAAAAGAAATAACACACAGAGCCGCCACTAAACGTTATTTATCCCAAGATAGGGAAAGGAAACGCTCAGAGAAACCTGGAAAGACATGGTCTCGCGACCAAAAGAATGGGTTCGGGAGTCGGTTACGCGAGGGGAAGGTATTAGCACCCCTCACGTCCGTCGTACTCGACGGGATCCACGTCCTAGAATAAAGAATAGGTTGCTAAACATCACACACACACACACGGGGAACGCAGGTGGGGTTAAGAAGAACGGGCTCGATAGGGTATCGCACCCTATGCCTACATATCTTGTCTGGAACAAGAATCAGAGCCACTGTAGTTCGGCTTACGCACGCCAAACAACACAAAACATACAAACAAGCAAGGGTGGCAAACATGGAGCCCGACAACCACTTGATGGAATTACGTCGGCATCCGAACCAAAACACACTCAAAAGGGCAAACGTGGAGCCCGACAGCCACTTACTGGACTTACGTCGGCATCCGAACCCAAACATACAATCAGATAACAAGTAAACGCACGCAAAAAGAAAAAGGTTGCCCGGAGTGGTCTCGCACGACCACCTGCCTACATACCTCGTCTGGAACGAGGATCAGGGCGATGTAGTTCCCCTGAAAGGGACTAAATTGCTAACCAGAAACCGAGGGGAAAACACGACACTAGGGAGCTGAGACTCGAGCCTAATGTTGTCATGCAAAGTCACCCTAAGTTCAGGTTTCTACCTACTTGCATCAGTGCGATCTAATCCTAACCAGGAAAGAAGAAAGCATACAAGCATACATCATATATCAAATGAGAACAGGCATCTTAAACAAGCATGTCAATCAGAGATTCACAGAGCACACGCTATAACCAAACAAGAGGCTCAATCAAAGGGGTTTGACCGCCGAAGCGAGTCGTCTGTACATGGTTTTGATTTGCTCTTAACCTTGCCATTACGAGGCTAAGGTGAAGCAGATGAAGAGGTGAAGTGAGGATCAGACCTCACAGCTCATATCCATAACCAGGGAGAGCGTCTGACAAATGAGCATGGGTCCAGAATGGGGGGACCCTTCTATACTCGGAGACTCTGACTCAATGTGCACTGCACAGGATCTTGGGTTAGGATCTCAATGCTTCAACCATGTAATGGGAGCAAGGAGAAGACTCAACTGAATAGTGGGGGGTAGACTGCATACCCCTACCTTCCACCAATTGCCTTATTTAAAGGACTTTCACCTGCTTGGGCTTAAAAATAAACAACCACAATCATTGCCTCTTAAGGAGGACTTCAGACATTTATTTGCCCGGCCCGGTAACAGCCGGGTCTCCAGACTACATGAAGTCAAGAGATTTTACCTCTATGCAAGTTGCTTAAGCAACGCAAAGCAAAAGTTCACAAGGAACTGAGCAACTAAAGTACCTGGAAACAATCCAACACAGTTAGTACTCAGACAGACAAAACCAAACAGCAAGTGTTCAATCAATCAAACTATACAAAGCAATGCACAATAAAGCAAGCTCAAAGCCCAAGCCTAAGCTTCACCACCTACAAAACAATGTTATGTTAGTGTACAAACATCAACAACATCAATTAAATTTGATTTGGATCATTCTCCATGTGCATTATGCTTTTGATCCTGAAAAATCAAGCAAACATTAGCAACTAGACCACTAGGCTAAGCCTAGGGTCCAAAGGCAAGAAAAATTCCTAAACAGCAAGGTATTCACCAACCAATCTCAAATTAAAGTCAAACAAGAGCAAACATCATTGGTCTCATGTTTATATCATTCATTATGCTCATTTCATGCACAAAACAATCCAAACTAGTTCAAATGAAGCACCAAGCATGCAAACAGAACTATTGCATTCAAATCCACATCAAAACACTTCCAAAAATTCTCAAATAAATTACACCTAAACAGGGCCTAATCCAGGTATGGCACACCAAATTTCAGCTTAATTGGGCAAATGGAACCATGTCAATGAAAATCAACAAAAACAGACACAATTATAGGCTCCAAATCACAACATCAATACATGCTTCCACTCCAAAAATTCATAACTCAATGAAAACAAAAAAGAAATGGATGAGACCAAAACAGGGATGTCACACAATGTGTGTCTATTACAAGCATGCCAAATTTCATGATTATACAATACACTATGAGCATTTCTCAATCAATCTACCAACATGTAACATATGAGCTTGCAATTGTGACCAACAGAGATGAAAAATCATGATCAAATTGAAAATGCAGTATAAAATTCCACAAAAATTCTCATAGCTTCCTAACATGCAAATCAACATTCATGTAAAATTTCATCTCATTTCAACAAGCATAAGTCACTCAATTAAATTCAGCAAATTGACATCAAGAGGTGTGACACAAATTGTCACACCTAAGTTCCAAAATTCATAACTCCCTGGCCAGGTATCAAAAATTCACAAAGTTTACATATAAATGAACATCAATGAATCATGAATCAACACAAAAATTGGCAAGAATTTATTCAACATTATGTGCATTTCATGAATCAATTGGCAAAGTGTAGCAAAAATGGACACATGTGAGAAAACCCTAAGTCAAATGGAATTTCTACCAAGCACAACTTTGACCAATAGGTCAAAAAAGTCCTAAAGTCAACAAGGAAGTCATAGAAAAAATCTCCATATTTTTCTGAATTTTCTACTATTTTTTATGCATTTTTTAAGGTGTTAAAATATTTGTTAATAATTAATTAAAATTAATTAAAATGCCAGTGGCATAACTGTAATTAAATATGGCGCGGGAGGGAAACACATATTTCAAATTTTCAAACGAGTTTCTGGATTGAACAGTAAAATTTCCAGAAATCGTCTTCTTCTCCAACAGCCACGCCAAGAACACTCAAAATTCAAAGCATCACCAAAATGAGCATGCGACATACCATTCGAACCGTATGAACCTAAGGATCTCAAATATCAATTCTATTTGTTCTAACAATTGCTATATCTCAAGAATCGAATCACTTAGGGTTTGGTCACGAAACTTCCAATTCAGATTTCATGCACTACAGTAATCCATTTGCAAAACTAAAGCTATCATCGTACTCTACATGAAATGAACTACCAAACGCATCCAACAATTCATGAAATCTTGAAACTCGAAAACATCCAAACCTGAGATGGCAGCGGAGAATTTCCAGCTTTTCGCGTGTGCTGACCACAAACAGATGCGCCAACAGCTTCAGGAAGATGAATCATGCACTCGGAATCAATTGCTATGGCCTTTGTTGCTCGAAATCCGCATTTGCCATGGATGATGTGATATTGAACAGTCACGATTCAGCCTTCCACGTGCTCCATTCTTCACAAACAGTTGGAGAAGATGATTAGAGGAAGTGAATGCAAAAAGAATTTCCAAGTTTCGTCCACAATTGATGAAGATTGATGAATTTGAAGTTTAGATTGTTCTTGAAGAAATGGATGAATGTGAGAGGTTTTGAGATCCAATTTGGGGAAATGTGATTTCTGTTATGATTAACAGATGATTATGATTATATATGGTAGCTTAATCCATGCTTAAGTGTGTGATTAACCAAATTAGCATTGTTAGGTGAAATGGAAATTTTCAAAGTGGGGCAAAATTGGAATTTCCACATAACAGCCAATGCCACCTGTTTTGACAGCTCATACACCTTCCAAATGTCATGTGTGAGCTGTAGAAACTTGTCTCACTCCCATTGGTTGTGTATTTTGCAATTTCACTATATGTTTGCATTTGTCCAATTTTAGCCATTTCACTTTTCAAGCCAATTCTCAAATTAAAAGCCTTTGCCATGAAATGATGATTCCAACAAGTTTAAAATGTCAATTATGAGGTGTAGCAAAAAAGTCCCATCTCAAAATTCCAATTATTTCGAGAGTTGGACAATTTTGCCCCTGGTCCAATTCAACTGTCCAGTTGAAAAGTGACTTTTTGCCTTGGCCATTTTTGGACAAATCCAATGATGCACCATGAAAGTACATGTCAAATGGAGTTTGTGCATATAAAGAACTTGCAATTTGGACAAAGTATGTGGAAGTTATGGCCTCCTGATTACAGGTCATTTTTGAATTTCACTGAGCCATAACTTTCCAACCATACATGGGATTCTCAAGTTCTTGGACTTTTTGGAAAGGTGAGAACAAGATCTACAACTTTCATGTTGAACAAATTTTCATTTGAAGCTTCCTTGGACACGTGGCTTTGAGGTCCAAAACTTTCCATTTTTGGAAACTTCAGTTACAAGTCACTTTCTATTTTTGGCAGTTTTTGTCCTGACTTGATTTTCTTCATTTTTAAGCTTTGCAATGCCATTCAACACTTGTTCCAACATGAATGAAGTGTATCCAACTCATTTTCACCTCCAAATCCACCAGATCATGTACAGTTGACCACAGTTGACTTTTCATCTGACAGATGAATCTGGCAATGCATAGATCAATTTGAACCCCATTCTTCAACTGAAATAGCTCAAGGGTGAAACCCTAGCCCCAATAACCACAATATAATCATATTATGAACCCCATAACCATCACAGACCCCATCTCCTGCTCCAGCCCTGATTGGCCCAATACAACTGATTAGGGTTGACCAGTGGTCAAAACCCTAATCTCAAGAACTCTTCTTCAATCTTCTAATGACATCCAACCATGATGATGATGATGTATCATTGCAATCAAGATGAAGATCAATGTCCACTGAGAATCATGAAACCCTAATTCACAGCCCAATCCTCAGATGGCCAATGATCAGTCAACAAAACCCTAGGCTTGCACCCTCTGACTTCCTCATCTTCTGATCAAGACTTGGGAAGATAGCTTGCACAATGTAACCACATGATATGCAATATGCAATGCCTAATGACCTAAAATGATATGCAATATATGTTAATGCTAGTCCCAAGAAAGGAGGGCAAATTTTGAGGTGTTACAGCTGCCCCTATTCAATCCACTGTGAACCTGTCGATACGAAATAGCCTCGGCTTTCGGATGATCAGGATGAAGAGTGATTGAATACCAATAACAGAAGAACAATTTGCACTCTGATGGGATAATAATTAACAACGCCTGTCAGCATCGGCGAAGAAACAAACTCGAAAAACGTCGACCTGGATACCAAAATAAATGGTAACACAGGGATAACCATGGCCTGATCACCACACATCCACTCGGGATTATCAACTCTTTTTCTTTTGCTTTTCTTGAACCCCGAAATTTTCTTGCTTCTTTTTCTTATTTTCTTGAACCCCGAAATCTTCTTTTCTTCTACCTGGTCCGAAAACCACTTCGGTCTGATCTCCGCTTCGGTCTGAACTCCGGTTCGGTCTGAACTCCGGAAAATTGGTCTGAACACCACTTCGGTCTGAACTCCGCTTCGGTCTGAACTCCGGAAAATTGCTTGCGCCAATGATCCCCAATCATTGCATTTGAACCCCTGAACCGCGCTGATCGCGTAACGTCCTCTGATTTTACTTCCATCTCTGTTCGACGGAAACCTTTCCTCCAGTATCGCACTACTGGGGAACATTGTTGATCTGACGTCATGATGCTAGACTCCTCAGAGTAACATCTTCACCATCTGGTGAAACCAAACCTTCAAGCGGTAACCACGACTTGAGTCATGCTGAACGCGTCATGATGTTGAACTTATCCAAGTAACATCTTCACCATCCGGTGAAACCAAATATCAAGCGGTATCCACGGCTTGAATCGCGCTGATCGCGTCACGATGTTGAGCTTATCCAAGTAACATCTTCACCATCCGGTGAAACCAAATATCAAGCTGTACCCACGGCTTGAATCGCGCTGATCGCGTCATGATGTTGAGCTTATCCAAGTAACATCTTCACCATCCGGTGAAACCAAATATCAAGCGGTATCCACGGCTTGAATTGCGCTGATCGCGTCACGATGTTGAACTTATCCAAGTAACATCTTCACCATCCGGTGAAACCAAATATCAAGCTGTACCCACGGCTTGAATCGCGCTGATCGCGTCATGATGTTGAGCTTATCCAAGTAACATCTTCACCATCCGGTGAAACCAAATATCAAGCGGTATCCACGGCTTGAATCGCGCTGATCGCGTCACATTTCCATCTCTGTCCGACGGAAAAGCTCCTCCAGTATCGCACTACTGGGGTACAACAAATCTCAAGCGGTAACCACGGCCCGAGTAACTGATGCTTGCAATGCTGATGTTGATCTTCCAACCAGTGAAACCACTCCTCAAACGGTAATCACGGCTCGAGTTGCATCTTCACCCACTGGCAGAACCATATCTCAAACGGTAACCACGGCTTGAGATTAACCTATGCTTGCAATGATGCATGATTGATTTTTCTGCGTAATGCTCCATAATTATGGAAATGCTACGCGATTATTTATTTTTCTATGCAATATGATATGCTTATTTACATGATGAATGCATAAAAAGAAATATCCCCCTCAAGGGACTCTTCTGGGAAGCACGAGACACTCTGCTGAGGAACTCGTCACTGCTCCAACTCCACCCTGCTGGGGAATAATACTGTTGCTGGGAATAAGGCAACCCTTGCTGGGGAAGAACCTCCTTTGCACCCAATCCGCTCGGTAAACTGCTGGGGATAAGCACCACCAACACTCTGTGGGGATACCACGATCTGACTTGCTAAGGATATCAATCCCAACTCTGCTTCGAGAAACCCTCACAAATACCTGACGACTTCCCTGGGGAAATGCATCGATGTAGACCTATGCTGGTCCATCGTCCCTAAGCGAGTCCTTCCTAGCGTTCTAGGATTAGTTTAGGTTGCTTGTGTTGTTTGATTTATTGCATTTATTATTCTAACCAGTGTGTATCTATATTTGCATTAATGTCTGCATGCATCATACTATCATGTTGTTGCCGTCCTCTATGCAGGTGATTCTGTTATTTGGGGTGGGTGTTCTGAGTGGGGCTAAAACCCAGGCCCGAGTATACACCTAGGATTAGTGTGGGTCTCACGTTCCTCATTTGCTATTTCAGTATAATGTTGCAACGTGACATACCACAAGCCGGACGAGGTTCAGTCGATAGTGCTTTCCATTGTGGGATACTTCACTTTGGCTTAGTTACTTCTTCTGAGCTATTGACTCTGGTGACCGATCATTCCCGGATCTTTGGTTCAGACGATTTCAAGAGAGCTACAATGGCACACCCGAAAGGGCAAACCCATTGAGTATCTCCACCCGATTTGTCGAGACTAGTCAAAGATTGTTGTATCCCCAGCAGAGTCGCCAGCTGTCGCATCCTGCGAAAAAACCGGCGAGCTAAAAAGAAATAACACACAGAGCCGCCACTAAACGTTATTTATCCCAAGATAGGGAAAGGAAACGCTCAGAGAAACCTGGAAAGACATGGTCTCGCGACCAAAAGAATGGGTTCGGGAGTCGGTTACGCGAGGGGAAGGTATTAGCACCCCTCACGTCCGTCGTACTCGACGGGATCCACGTCCTAGAATAAAGAATAGGTTGCTAAACATCACACACACACACGGGGAACGCAGGTGGGGTTAAGAAGAACGGGCTCGATAGGGTATCGCACCCTATGCCTACATATCTTGTCTGGAACAAGAATCAGAGCCACTGTAGTTCGGCTTACGCACGCCAAACAACACAAAACATACAAACAAGCAAGGGTGGCAAACATGGAGCCCGACAACCACTTGATGGAATTACGTCGGCATCCGAACCAAAACACACTCAAAAGGGCAAACGTGGAGCCCGACAGCCACTTACTGGACTTACGTCGGCATCCGAACCCAAACATACAATCAGATAACAAGTAAACGCACGCAAAAAGAAAAAGGTTGCCCGGAGTGGTCTCGCACGACCACCTGCCTACATACCTCGTCTGGAACGAGGATCAGGGCGATGTAGTTCCCCTGAAAGGGACTAAATTGCTAACCAGAAACCGAGGGGAAAACACGACACTAGGGAGCTGAGACTCGAGCCTAATGTTGTCATGCAAAGTCACCCTAAGTTCAGGTTTCTACCTACTTGCATCAGTGCGATCTAATCCTAACCAGGAAAGAAGAAAGCATACAAGCATACATCATATATCAAATGAGAACAGGCATCTTAAACAAGCATGTCAATCAGAGATTCACAGAGCACACGCTATAACCAAACAAGAGGCTCAATCAAAGGGGTTTGACCGCCGAAGCGAGTCGTCTGTACATGGTTTTGATTTGCTCTTAACCTTGCCATTACGAGGCTAAGGTGAAGCAGATGAAGAGGTGAAGTGAGGATCAGACCTCACAGCTCATATCCATAACCAGGGAGAGCGTCTGACAAATGAGCATGGGTCCAGAATGGGGGGACCCTTCTATACTCGGAGACTCTGACTCAATGTGCACTGCACAGGATCTTGGGTTAGGATCTCAATGCTTCAACCATGTAATGGGAGCAAGGAGAAGACTCAACTGAATAGTGGGGGGTAGACTGCATACCCCTACCTTCCACCAATTGCCTTATTTAAAGGACTTTCACCTGCTTGGGCTTAAAAATAAACAACCACAATCATTGCCTCTTAAGGAGGACTTCAGACATTTATTTGCCCGGCCCGGTAACAGCCGGGTCTCCAGACTACATGAAGTCAAGAGATTTTACCTCTATGCAAGTTGCTTAAGCAACGCAAAGCAAAAGTTCACAAGGAACTGAGCAACTAAAGTACCTGGAAACAATCCAACACAGTTAGTACTCAGACAGACAAAACCAAACAGCAAGTGTTCAATCAATCAAACTATACAAAGCAATGCACAATAAAGCAAGCTCAAAGCCCAAGCCTAAGCTTCACCACCTACAAAACAATGTTATGTTAGTGTACAAACATCAACAACATCAATTAAATTTGATTTGGATCATTCTCCATGTGCATTATGCTTTTGATCCTGAAAAATCAAGCAAACATTAGCAACTAGACCACTAGGCTAAGCCTAGGGTCCAAAGGCAAGAAAAATTCCTAAACAGCAAGGTATTCACCAACCAATCTCAAATTAAAGTCAAACAAGAGCAAACATCATTGGTCTCATGTTTATATCATTCATTATGCTCATTTCATGCACAAAACAATCCAAACTAGTTCAAATGAAGCACCAAGCATGCAAACAGAACTATTGCATTCAAATCCACATCAAAACACTTCCAAAAATTCTCAAATAAATTACACCTAAACAGGGCCTAATCCAGGTATGGCACACCAAATTTCAGCTTAATTGGGCAAATGGAACCATGTCAATGAAAATCAACAAAAACAGACACAATTATAGGCTCCAAATCACAACATCAATACATGCTTCCACTCCAAAAATTCATAACTCAATGAAAACAAAAAAGAAATGGATGAGACCAAAACAGGGATGTCACACAATGTGTCTATTACAAGCATGCCAAATTTCATGATTATACAATACACTATGAGCATTTCTCAATCAATCTACCAACATGTAACATATGAGCTTGCAATTGTGACCAACAGAGATGAAAAATCATGATCAAATTGAAAATGCAGTATAAAATTCCACAAAAATTCTCATAGCTTCCTAACATGCAAATCAACATTCATGTAAAATTTCATCTCATTTCAACAAGCATAAGTCACTCAATTAAATTCAGCAAATTGACATCAAGAGGTGTGACACAAATTGTCACACCTAAGTTCCAAAATTCATAACTCCCTGGCCAGGTATCAAAAATTCACAAAGTTTACATATAAATGAACATCAATGAATCATGAATCAACACAAAAATTGGCAAGAATTTATTCAACATTATGTGCATTTCATGAATCAATTGGCAAAGTGTAGCAAAAATGGACACATGTGAGAAAACCCTAAGTCAAATGGAATTTCTACCAAGCACAACTTTGACCAATAGGTCAAAAAAGTCCTAAAGTCAACAAGGAAGTCATAGAAAAAATCTCCATATTTTTCTGAATTTTCTACTATTTTTTATGCATTTTTTAAGGTGTTAAAATATTTGTTAATAATTAATTAAAATTAATTAAAATGCCAGTGGCATAACTGTAATTAAATATGGCGCGGGAGGGAAACACATATTTCAAATTTTCAAACGAGTTTCTGGATTGAACAGTAAAATTTCCAGAAATCGTCTTCTTCTCCAACAGCCACGCCAAGAACACTCAAAATTCAAAGCATCACCAAAATGAGCATGCGACATACCATTCGAACCGTATGAACCTAAGGATCTCAAATATCAATTCTATTTGTTCTAACAATTGCTATATCTCAAGAATCGAATCACTTAGGGTTTGGTCACGAAACTTCCAATTCAGATTTCATGCACTACAGTAATCCATTTGCAAAACTAAAGCTATCATCGTACTCTACATGAAATGAACTACCAAACGCATCCAACAATTCATGAAATCTTGAAACTCGAAAACATCCAAACCTGAGATGGCAGCGGAGAATTTCCAGCTTTTCGCGTGTGCTGACCACAAACAGATGCGCCAACAGCTTCAGGAAGATGAATCATGCACTCGGAATCAATTGCTATGGCCTTTGTTGCTCGAAATCCGCATTTGCCATGGATGATGTGATATTGAACAGTCACGATTCAGCCTTCCACGTGCTCCATTCTTCACAAACAGTTGGAGAAGATGATTAGAGGAAGTGAATGCAAAAAGAATTTCCAAGTTTCGTCCACAATTGATGAAGATTGATGAATTTGAAGTTTAGATTGTTCTTGAAGAAATGGATGAATGTGAGAGGTTTTGAGATCCAATTTGGGGAAATGTGATTTCTGTTATGATTAACAGATGATTATGATTATATATGGTAGCTTAATCCATACTTAAGTGTGTGATTAACCAAATTAGCATTGTTAGGTGAAATGGAAATTTTCAAAGTGGGGCAAAATTGGAATTTCCACATAACAGCCAATGCCACCTGTTTTGACAGCTCATACACCTTCCAAATGTCATGTGTGAGCTGTAGAAACTTGTCTCACTCCCATTGGTTGTGTATTTTGCAATTTCACTATATGTTTGCATTTGTCCAATTTTAGCCATTTCACTTTTCAAGCCAATTCTCAAATTAAAAGCCTTTGCCATGAAATGATGATTCCAACAAGTTTAAAATGTCAATTATGAGGTGTAGCAAAAAAGTCCCATCTCAAAATTCCAATTATTTCGAGAGTTGGACAATTTTGCCCCTGGTCCAATTCAACTGTCCAGTTGAAAAGTGACTTTTTGCCTTGGCCATTTTTGGACAAATCCAATGATGCACCATGAAAGTACATGTCAAATGGAGTTTGTGCATATAAAGAACTTGCAATTTGGACAAAGTATGTGGAAGTTATGGCCTCCTGATTACAGGTCATTTTTGAATTTCACTGAGCCATAACTTTCCAACCATACATGGGATTCTCAAGTTCTTGGACTTTTTGGAAAGGTGAGAACAAGATCTACAACTTTCATGTTGAACAAATTTTCATTTGAAGCTTCCTTGGACACGTGGCTTTGAGGTCCAAAACTTTCCATTTTTGGAAACTTCAGTTACAAGTCACTTTCTATTTTTGGCAGTTTTTGTCCTGACTTGATTTTCTTCATTTTTAAGCTTTGCAATGCCATTCAACACTTGTTCCAACATGAATGAAGTGTATCCAACTCATTTTCACCTCCAAATCCACCAGATCATGTACAGTTGACCACAGTTGACTTTTCATCTGACAGATGAATCTGGCAATGCATAGATCAATTTGAACCCCATTCTTCAACTGAAATAGCTCAAGGGTGAAACCCTAGCCCCAATAACCACAATATAATCATATTATGAACCCCATAACCATCACAGACCCCATCTCCTGCTCCAGCCCTGATTGGCCCAATACAACTGATTAGGGTTGACCAGTGGTCAAAACCCTAATCTCAAGAACTCTTCTTCAATCTTCTAATGACATCCAACCATGATGATGATGATGTATCATTGCAATCAAGATGAAGATCAATGTCCACTGAGAATCATGAAACCCTAATTCACAGCCCAATCCTCAGATGGCCAATGATCAGTCAACAAAACCCTAGGCTTGCACCCTCTGACTTCCTCATCTTCTGATCAAGACTTGGGAAGATAGCTTGCACAATGTAACCACATGATATGCAATATGCAATGCCTAATGACCTAAAATGATATGCAATATATGTTAATGCTAGTCCCAAGAAAGGAGGGCAAATTTTGAGGTGTTACAGCTGCCCCTATTCAATCCACTGTGAACCTGTCGATACGAAATAGCCTCGGCTTTCGGATGATCAGGATGAAGAGTGATTGAATACCAATAACAGAAGAACAATTTGCACTCTGATGGGATAATAATTAACAACGCCTGTCAGCATCGGCGAAGAAACAAACTCGAAAAACGTCGACCTGGATACCAAAATAAATGGTAACACAGGGATAACCATGGCCTGATCACCACACATCCACTCGGGATTATCAACTCTTTTTCTTTTGCTTTTCTTGAACCCCGAAATTTTCTTGCTTCTTTTTCTTATTTTCTTGAACCCCGAAATCTTCTTTTCTTCTACCTGGTCCGAAAACCACTTCGGTCTGATCTCCGCTTCGGTCTGAACTCCGGTTCGGTCTGAACTCCGGAAAATTGGTCTGAACACCACTTCGGTCTGAACTCCGCTTCGGTCTGAACTCCGGAAAATTGCTTGCGCCAATGATCCCCAATCATTGCATTTGAACCCCTGAACCGCGCTGATCGCGTAACGTCCTCTGATTTTACTTCCATCTCTGTTCGACGGAAACCTTTCCTCCAGTATCGCACTACTGGGGAACATTGTTGATCTGACGTCATGATGCTAGACTCCTCAGAGTAACATCTTCACCATCTGGTGAAACCAAACCTTCAAGCGGTAACCACGGCTTGAGTCATGCTGAACGCGTCATGATGTTGAACTTATCCAAGTAACATCTTCACCATCCGGTGAAACCAAATATCAAGCGGTATCCACGGCTTGAATCGCGCTGATCGCGTCACGATGTTGAGCTTATCCAAGTAACATCTTCACCATCCGGTGAAACCAAATATCAAGCTGTACCCACGGCTTGAATCGCGCTGATCGCGTCATGATGTTGAGCTTATCCAAGTAACATCTTCACCATCCGGTGAAACCAAATATCAAGCGGTATCCACGGCTTGAATTGCGCTGATCGCGTCACGATGTTGAACTTATCCAAGTAACATCTTCACCATCCGGTGAAACCAAATATCAAGCTGTACCCACGGCTTGAATCGCGCTGATCGCGTCATGATGTTGAGCTTATCCAAGTAACATCTTCACCATCCGGTGAAACCAAATATCAAGCGGTATCCACGGCTTGAATCGCGCTGATCGCGTCACATTTCCATCTCTGTCCGACGGAAAAGCTCCTCCAGTATCGCACTACTGGGGTACAACAAATCTCAAGCGGTAACCACGGCCCGAGTAACTGATGCTTGCAATGCTGATGTTGATCTTCCAACCAGTGAAACCACTCCTCAAACGGTAATCACGGCTCGAGTTGCATCTTCACCCACTGGCAGAACCATATCTCAAACGGTAACCACGGCTTGAGATTAACCTATGCTTGCAATGATGCATGATTGATTTTTCTGCGTAATGCTCCATAATTATGGAAATGCTACGCGATTATTTATTTTTCTATGCAATATGATATGCTTATTTACATGATGAATGCATAAAAAGAAATATCCCCCTCAAGGGACTCTTCTGGGAAGCACGAGACACTCTGCTGAGGAACTCGTCACTGCTCCAACTCCACCCTGCTGGGGAATAATACTGCTGCTGGGAATAAGGCAACCCTTGCTGGGGAAGAACCTCCTTTGCACCCAATCCGCTCGGTAAACTGCTGGGGATAAGCACCACCAACACTCTGTGGGGATACCACGATCTGACTTGCTAAGGATATCAATCCCAACTCTGCTTCGAGAAACCCTCACAAATACCTGACGACTTCCCTGGGGAAATGCATCGATGTAGACCTATGCTGGTCCATCGTCCCTAAGCGAGTCCTTCCTAGCGTTCTAGGATTAGTTTAGGTTGCTTGTGTTGTTTGATTTATTGCATTTATTATTCTAACCAGTGTGTATCTATATTTGCATTAATGTCTGCATGCATCATACTATCATGTTGTTGCCGTCCTCTATGCAGGTGATTCTGTTATTTGGGGTGGGTGTTCTGAGTGGGGCTAAAACCCAGGCCCGAGTATACACCTAGGATTAGTGTGGGTCTCACGTTCCTCATTTGCTATTTCAGTATAATGTTGCAACGTGACATACCACAAGCCGGACGAGGTTCAGTCGATAGTGCTTTCCATTGTGGGATACTTCACTTTGGCTTAGTTACTTCTTCTGAGCTATTGACTCTGGTGACCGATCATTCCCGGATCTTTGGTTCAGACGATTTCAAGAGAGCTACAATGGCACACCCGAAAGGGCAAACCCATTGAGTATCTCCACCCGATTTGTCGAGACTAGTCAAAGATTGTTGTATCCCCAGCAGAGTCGCCAGCTGTCGCATCCTGCGAAAAAACCGGCGAGCTAAAAAGAAATAACACACAGAGCCGCCACTAAACGTTATTTATCCCAAGATAGGGAAAGGAAACGCTCAGAGAAACCTGGAAAGACATGGTCTCGCGACCAAAAGAATGGGTTCGGGAGTCGGTTACGCGAGGGGAAGGTATTAGCACCCCTCACGTCCGTCGTACTCGACGGGATCCACGTCCTAGAATAAAGAATAGGTTGCTAAACATCACACACACACACGGGGAACGCAGGTGGGGTTAAGAAGAACGGGCTCGATAGGGTATCGCACCCTATGCCTACATATCTTGTCTGGAACAAGAATCAGAGCCACTGTAGTTCGGCTTACGCACGCCAAACAACACAAAACATACAAACAAGCAAGGGTGGCAAACATGGAGCCCGACAACCACTTGATGGAATTACGTCGGCATCCGAACCAAAACACACTCAAAAGGGCAAACGTGGAGCCCGACAGCCACTTACTGGACTTACGTCGGCATCCGAACCCAAACATACAATCAGATAACAAGTAAACGCACGCAAAAAGAAAAAGGTTGCCCGGAGTGGTCTCGCACGACCACCTGCCTACATACCTCGTCTGGAACGAGGATCAGGGCGATGTAGTTCCCCTGAAAGGGACTAAATTGCTAACCAGAAACCGAGGGGAAAACACGACACTAGGGAGCTGAGACTCGAGCCTAATGTTGTCATGCAAAGTCACCCTAAGTTCAGGTTTCTACCTACTTGCATCAGTGCGATCTAATCCTAACCAGGAAAGAAGAAAGCATACAAGCATACATCATATATCAAATGAGAACAGGCATCTTAAACAAGCATGTCAATCAGAGATTCACAGAGCACACGCTATAACCAAACAAGAGGCTCAATCAAAGGGGTTTGACCGCCGAAGCGAGTCGTCTGTACATGGTTTTGATTTGCTCTTAACCTTGCCATTACGAGGCTAAGGTGAAGCAGATGAAGAGGTGAAGTGAGGATCAGACCTCACAACTCATATCCATAACCAGGGAGAGCGTCTGACAAATGAGCATGGGTCCAGAATGGGGGGACCCTTCTATACTCGGAGACTCTGACTCAATGTGCACTGCACAGGATCTTGGGTTAGGATCTCAATGCTTCAACCATGTAATGGGAGCAAGGAGAAGACTCAACTGAATAGTGGGGGGTAGACTGCATACCCCTACCTTCCACCAATTGCCTTATTTAAAGGACTTTCACCTGCTTGGGCTTAAAAATAAACAACCACAATCATTGCCTCTTAAGGAGGACTTCAGACATTTATTTGCCCGGCCCGGTAACAGCCGGGTCTCCAGACTACATGAAGTCAAGAGATTTTACCTCTATGCAAGTTGCTTAAGCAACGCAAAGCAAAAGTTCACAAGGAACTGAGCAACTAAAGTACCTGGAAACAATCCAACACAGTTAGTACTCAGACAGACAAAACCAAACAGCAAGTGTTCAATCAATCAAACTATACAAAGCAATGCACAATAAAGCAAGCTCAAAGCCCAAGCCTAAGCTTCACCACCTACAAAACAATGTTATGTTAGTGTACAAACATCAACAACATCAATTAAATTTGATTTGGATCATTCTCCATGTGCATTATGCTTTTGATCCTGAAAAATCAAGCAAACATTAGCAACTAGACCACTAGGCTAAGCCTAGGGTCCAAAGGCAAGAAAAATTCCTAAACAGCAAGGTATTCACCAACCAATCTCAAATTAAAGTCAAACAAGAGCAAACATCATTGGTCTCATGTTTATATCATTCATTATGCTCATTTCATGCACAAAACAATCCAAACTAGTTCAAATGAAGCACCAAGCATGCAAACAGAACTATTGCATTCAAATCCACATCAAAACACTTCCAAAAATTCTCAAATAAATTACACCTAAACAGGGCCTAATCCAGGTATGGCACACCAAATTTCAGCTTAATTGGGCAAATGGAACCATGTCAATGAAAATCAACAAAAACAGACACAATTATAGGCTCCAAATCACAACATCAATACATGCTTCCACTCCAAAAATTCATAACTCAATGAAAACAAAAAAGAAATGGATGAGACCAAAACAGGGATGTCACACAATGTGTCTATTACAAGCATGCCAAATTTCATGATTATACAATACACTATGAGCATTTCTCAATCAATCTACCAACATGTAACATATGAGCTTGCAATTGTGACCAACAGAGATGAAAAATCATGATCAAATTGAAAATGCAGTATAAAATTCCACAAAAATTCTCATAGCTTCCTAACATGCAAATCAACATTCATGTAAAATTTCATCTCATTTCAACAAGCATAAGTCACTCAATTAAATTCAGCAAATTGACATCAAGAGGTGTGACACAAATTGTCACACCTAAGTTCCAAAATTCATAACTCCCTGGCCAGGTATCAAAAATTCACAAAGTTTACATATAAATGAACATCAATGAATCATGAATCAACACAAAAATTGGCAAGAATTTATTCAACATTATGTGCATTTCATGAATCAATTGGCAAAGTGTAGCAAAAATGGACACATGTGAGAAAACCCTAAGTCAAATGGAATTTCTACCAAGCACAACTTTGACCAATAGGTCAAAAAAGTCCTAAAGTCAACAAGGAAGTCATAGAAAAAATCTCCATATTTTTCTGAATTTTCTACTATTTTTTATGCATTTTTTAAGGTGTTAAAATATTTGTTAATAATTAATTAAAATTAATTAAAATGCCAGTGGCATAACTGTAATTAAATATGGCGCGGGAGGGAAACACATATTTCAAATTTTCAAACGAGTTTCTGGATTGAACAGTAAAATTTCCAGAAATCGTCTTCTTCTCCAACAGCCACGCAAAGAACACTCAAAATTCAAAGCATCACCAAAATGAGCATGCGACATACCATTCGAACCGTATGAACCTAAGGATCTCAAATATCAATTCTATTTGTTCTAACAATTGCTATATCTCAAGAATCGAATCACTTAGGGTTTGGTCACGAAACTTCCAATTCAGATTTCATGCACTACAGTAATCCATTTGCAAAACTAAAGCTATCATCGTACTCTACATGAAATGAACTACCAAACGCATCCAACAATTCATGAAATCTTGAAACTCGAAAACATCCAAACCTGAGATGGCAGCGGAGAATT
This sequence comes from Lathyrus oleraceus, assembly GCF_024323335.1. Lineage (NCBI taxonomy): Eukaryota > Viridiplantae > Streptophyta > Magnoliopsida > Fabales > Fabaceae > Lathyrus > Lathyrus oleraceus. Next base: position 428,201,764 of record NC_066583.1, on the reverse strand, counting down.
TCCAGCTTTTCGCGTGTGCTGACCACAAACAGATGCGCCAACAGCTTCAGGAAGATGAATCATGCACTCGGAATCAATTGCTATGGCCTTTGTTGCTCGAAATCCGCATTTGCCATGGATGATGTGATATTGAACAGTCACGATTCAGCCTTCCACGTGCTCCATTCTTCACAAACAGTTGGAGAAGATGATTAGAGGAAGTGAATGCAAAAAGAATTTCCAAGTTTCGTCCACAATTGATGAAGATTGATGAATTTGAAGTTTAGATTGTTCTTGAAGAAATGGATGAATGTGAGAGGTTTTGAGATCCAATTTGGGGAAATGTGATTTCTGTTATGATTAACAGATGATTATGATTATATATGGTAGCTTAATCCATGCTTAAGTGTGTGATTAACCAAATTAGCATTGTTAGGTGAAATGGAAATTTTCAAAGTGGGGCAAAATTGGAATTTCCACATAACAGCCAATGCCACCTGTTTTGACAGCTCATACACCTTCCAAATGTCATGTGTGAGCTGTAGAAACTTGTCTCACTCCCATTGGTTGTGTATTTTGCAATTTCACTATATGTTTGCATTTGTCCAATTTTAGCCATTTCACTTTTCAAGCCAATTCTCAAATTAAAAGCCTTTGCCATGAAATGATGATTCCAACAAGTTTAAAATGTCAATTATGAGGTGTAGCAAAAAAGTCCCATCTCAAAATTCCAATTATTTCGAGAGTTGGACAATTTTGCCCCTGGTCCAATTCAACTGTCCAGTTGAAAAGTGACTTTTTGCCTTGGCCATTTTTGGACAAATCCAATGATGCACCATGAAAGTACATGTCAAATGGAGTTTGTGCATATAAAGAACTTGCAATTTGGACAAAGTATGTGGAAGTTATGGCCTCCTGATTACAGGTCATTTTTGAATTTCACTGAGCCATAACTTTCCAACCATACATGGGATTCTCAAGTTCTTGGACTTTTTGGAAAGGTGAGAACAAGATCTACAACTTTCATGTTGAACAAATTTTCATTTGAAGCTTCCTTGGACACGTGGCTTTGAGGTCCAAAACTTTCCATTTTTGGAAACTTCAGTTACAAGTCACTTTCTATTTTTGGCAGTTTTTGTCCTGACTTGATTTTCTTCATTTTTAAGCTTTGCAATGCCATTCAACACTTGTTCCAACATGAATGAAGTGTATCCAACTCATTTTCACCTCCAAATCCACCAGATCATGTACAGTTGACCACAGTTGACTTTTCATCTGACAGATGAATCTGGCAATGCATAGATCAATTTGAACCCCATTCTTCAACTGAAATAGCTCAAGGGTGAAACCCTAGCCCCAATAACCACAATATAATCATATTATGAACCCCATAACCATCACAGACCCCATCTCCTGCTCCAGCCCTGATTGGCCCAATACAACTGATTAGGGTTGACCAGTGGTCAAAACCCTAATCTCAAGAACTCTTCTTCAATCTTCTAATGACATCCAACCATGATGATGATGATGTATCATTGCAATCAAGATGAAGATCAATGTCCACTGAGAATCATGAAACCCTAATTCACAGCCCAATCCTCAGATGGCCAATGATCAGTCAACAAAACCCTAGGCTTGCACCCTCTGACTTCCTCATCTTCTGATCAAGACTTGGGAAGATAGCTTGCACAATGTAACCACATGATATGCAATATGCAATGCCTAATGACCTAAAATGATATGCAAATATGTTAATGCTAGTCCCAAGAAAGGAGGGCAAATTTTGAGGTGTTACACATGGGGCTGATGAGAATCGAGATCAACAATGGGATGCCATCTCAAAAGGATCCTATAGCCAGGAGAACCCCTCAAAGGCGCCAACAACTAACTCATGATCAAGTAGGGCCTTCAAATAAGGAGGATTTTGATCTTGAGTCTCCTTCATCAAAAGGTCTCCTCAAGGGCCTTGTGAAATAGTATAAAATGTCCAACCAGAAGATCATCAATTTGGAACAAAATATTTCTCAATTTCATCTTCCATCAAGGTTACTCTCTAAAGAGGAGGATGGGGACTTTGAGTAGTAGTTTCCTTGTTTGCATGCCTAACTCCTGTTTTTGTACCCGTCTATGTAATCTTTCCCTATTTTCTTTAAAGAATTATGTTTCTACTTTAAATGCTTGAGTATGCATTGATATATGTGCTTGATTCATGTTATATTCATTTATATGTTTTCCCACTGTTTGATAGTGTCAAAAGGGGCTAACTATACTCTCGAGGTGTGTGTGTGGGGGGGGGGGGGGGGGGGGGGGGGGAGGGGGTAAGGTATATTTTCTATGTTTGTCAGGGGAGTTTAAACACTCCAATCTATCACTTTTGTTTCTTTGCTTGTCCACCTCCATGAGAGATACATTGCCATTATAAAAAAGGGGTAGAATATAGATTTATGTGCTTGCAGGTATGCAGTTTGCAACAATCTATTTGGTTTTGAAGTTAACAACGCTTTTAAGAGAAGTTTTCATCATTCTTATTGTTCAAGGCTTAATGATTCATATGATATTATCTGATATGCTGATCAAGTGGTGGTACTTTATATGTTAATCAAGTGATGGTTCTTGAAGATCTAAGTGTCATTTTTTGAGATGACCAAGTTGAGTTGCAGTTGAAGTATCTGAAGATCATTTGATGCAGTGATCAAGTGAGTGTGATTAGAGAAAAAATTATGGTGATCAAAGTTGTGTTGATCAAAGTTGTGTTGATCAAATTGTGTTGATTAATATGTGTTTAACAAGATGTAATGCTTTGATATCAAGTAATCAAAGCCTATATGTGGAAGGCAACACATGATGTCAATCGGCATTTAATGAAGTCAATAAAGATATCTAATTGAGCGGATTGTCTGATAATGGAGGTCATCATAAAGGGTTATCTAAGTCATCATCAAAATAAGATTCAAGGTTTTAGTTAAGTTCTAAAGTAAAAGATAATGTGGTAGGAAACCAGAAACTTCAGAGTTATGAAAGACAAGAAGTGTGAAAGCTCGTTGAGTCTGAGTAGAGTGGTCATTATTTGTAAAGATATAAGACACGCTATTAACATTTCTAAGGAAAATCACATACACACACATACACACACACACGCAGGTGCGTGCACGCACAGACACATGCATACACACATACGCATACACAAACACACACACACACACACACACACACACACACACACACACACACACACACACACACACATGTAACACCCTAAACCACGAAACACGAAATAAGGCGAATAAACACGAATATACAAATAGGGTGTCACTCAAACACAACATAAACCTTCTTTGTAACACGGGTTCTATAAAACATGCATTAATATAAACACATGCCATCACATGTTCTCCTTAACATCGGCTCATTGCAACATAAATCAATTGATTGAAACAATTAAACAAATAAATAAGTCTCGTGTCATAAAACATAGTCATGGAAAAATGCCTTTAACATCAACAACATCGAAAATAATAACAAAATCAAATGAATTGTCCACCTCCCCAGTGTTATAGATCAGAGCAGTGAAATCTAAATAAATGCATAAAATAGGAAAAGAAGAACAACCTCTACGCGATCCTTCAGTCTCTAAGCAGATACTCAGTTACCTGCTCGTCTGTACCCCAAGAATGAGCACAGAATCATACATAAACAACAAAGGGGTGAGAATACACTCATAATAGAAAATGGTGCAAAAGTATGCAAGGGTATCCTAAAAAAAACATCAAAAAGTATTCAACATAATTCATTTGCATACATCACCAAAGTATTCTCAATCACTAACATCAATATAGTCATTTCATACAAATGCAAATAATGAATGCAAATGTACTTAACACCAAGACTCAACAATGCATGTGGTACCATGACAATTATAAGCCATTGAGCAAATGACACTCATTCTGGGGACCATGCTAGTCTACCCGTCAGGTAGTTCACACCTGTCAGCACCTCCAATATGATGACAGACAAGGCGACATCAGGGTGACGCCCGTCACCCTAAACCAGAACAGAAACAACATTTTCTACAAAAGGAGTTAAAACCAGAACTCTAATTTTTCATCCCCTGACCCCAAATCTCACATCAACAACAAGGATAAAAACATATATCAATAATACAATACTTATCCATCAATTATCATGGTTTTTCATCAATTTCACAATAAAAAATGAACACATATGCATACAACCATTGTAAAAACAAGATTTGGTTCTGCATCTGGCCTTTAGTTTTGATGATAATAATGCATTGTTTCTTAGAGAACAATTTTGTACACTAATGGTTTTTATCTAGTGTGTAGCTTTTGCTAATAGGTTCTGACTCTGAAGCATTAACGTGTGACGTTATCAGATTCTAGAATTAACACACTCTCTAACTCTAAAGAGATACAAATGCTTTACAAGATGCTGCCAAGTTCTAGAAAGCTCTTAGACAACGGTTTTGATGAACGTTTGTGCTAATGCTTCTAACTGTGACTCTGGTTGAAAAGCCTATGAAGAATTGTCAGCCTTCAAGATTATGTGCTAAAGTTCTGAAGATTATGAAGAAGAAGTTATGAAGACTTTGAAGACCAGGTTCTGAGGAACTGTGTCAAGACTCAGAAGATCGAGGTTCTGAAGATTCTATCAACTAGTCTCTTGATCCTTCTAAGCATGCTTCAGCATCATTTCATCAGAAGCCTCTGAAGATTAAAAGTTAAGATAAAAAGATTTTGCATAAGAAATAAAGTACATATTACAAAATCATCCTTCCCTCCATTACGTTGATTTTGTGGGCTAAGGACAATATTATTGTAGCATTTTGTCTCCTATATGCAAACTGTTACACAAAGAGACAACTGCAATTTTCTATTCCAATTCTACCCTCAAATAGATCTTTTAACTGCCTATATAAAGGAGTCTTGGAAGAATTGAAGATGTCGATAATTCACTGAAGTAAGTATTTTATGTGTATAGTATTTATGAACACACAAGAGTTATTGCTCGTTATTGTGTGAGATATTCATTGTATTTAACTTGTTATAATCTACTTTCTTAGAAGCTTTCTTTGTAAACACAAACTTGTAAATCTCAAGGATGTTTGAGTGGTTTCCTTGAGTGACTAGGTTTTAGTCAGATAGACTCAAGAAGACAAACATGGTTTGTCTTTGCAGTGTATGTAATTAGGTTTTAATTATAGTGGATTAAGTCCTTATTGAGAAGGAGAAATCAGATTGGTAGGGTGGACTGGAGGTAACTTCGTTAACAATGAACCGGTATAAAAATAACTTTGTTATTTTTCTTGTTTGTGTTATTGCTTTATTGAGTTGGTTTTTAAAAAGGTTTTGTTTTTAGAAACCCAATTCACCCCCTCCCCCCCTTTTCTTGTGTTTATTTTCACCTTTAATTGGCATCAGAGCTCCAATTATAGTCTTGATAAGATATCAAACACTTAAGAATGTCAGATAAAGATCCAGCATGAAACACAATGGATGCCCTTCCACCAGTAAGACCCCAATTTTGACCATAAGATCCCTCATGCATTTCCATCATAAGCATTAACATTGGGATCATATCTTGGCATCTTCCTTACCCTTCTTCATTGGGTTTGTTTTGGGAGAGATCACCAAGCATTTTGTGATTATATAATACTTGTATATTATCATTTTACTAACCAAAATACCAAAAATATGTCTTTGTATTTGCCTAACTCTTTTGTAGGTAGGGCATGATCCCATTGATTCATCAAGATCACATCTAGGGTTTAAGACCCTCATGAACAAAGAGCACAACCAAGAATTGGTTCAAGAATGGTTATGAGCATCATATATGAGTCCGAATGATCTCTACATGTTTTATTGATCAAGTTTTCTTCAAGAGTTTGAGGGTGATTTGCCTTGGAAACCCTAGTTTGACTAGGTATCTTGAGTAACTTCTCCAACAAGCTATCTCCCCAGTTGATCAAATTCCTCAAGGGACATTTCAAAATCCATCATATTATGCATATATGATCTACCATGAGCCAAGAAGGTCAAGAGAATTGGAAATTAGCAAGTTGGTTGATGGTGGTTAGCCAGATGAATTCATCTAATCAAAACTGGGTCTCCCTAGACCCTATCTCCTACAATTTTCACCATATGAAAATGATTCCAAGAGAAAACTTACTCTACATGACACTCTAAACAACTTTCATGTTGAGACCTAGAGCTATTTTTGCTTGGAAAATCATTTTCTATATTGAAACATTATAGGTCATTTTGTCTAAACCCTAATTTAAAACTCAACTTCCCAAGGCCATAACTTGCTCAATTTTTATGAGATGAAATATTTTCAAGTTGCAAAATCAACTTAAATATGTCTACTTTAACTTTGATGTTTGGAGTAGGAGCTAATTCAACTTTTTTGAGCATGTGATATGAGGCTACATTATAGGTCACTTTTGACCTATACCATTGATCAAGTGATTTCTCCAAACTTCAAAAATGCATAATCTATCATTTGAAATCCAAATGACATGAAGTTGGTGACCATGTTTAAGGTATTCGAGAGAGCTACAACTCTGATGAATACACTTTTCTCATTTGAAGCTCCCATAAAAAGTTAAGCAAGGTGAAATATTGAGACATATGGCTTGACACTTAGAAATTTTTTGATATGTCAATTTTTTCCAAACTTCCACTTCAAATTTCTCCAAGTTCAAAGCTCCAAATGAAAAAGTGTTCAACATCAAACTTGTTCCTCTTGATCGCACCTTTCCAAAGAGCTCAAATGCATTCATTTTGGACTTGAAATGCATAGGTTGCGCCTGGCTCAAACAGGCTGATATTATTTGGCATGGATCCAACTTCAAGCAACAATGTCCAATTGCCTTGCATTCCAAGCTTGCTTCAACACATCTGATCATTCATTTTGGACTTCAAGCTATCATTCCATGGGCCTATGCGCGCCCATGCACCATGCTATCATCATTTGCCAAATTTGGAAGGTTGAAAAGAGTGTGCAAATATCACATGGATTTGGCTATAAATTCAGCTGCATTTGCTCAAAAATGACACACACATTTCGCCAGCTTTGAATCTCCATTGAAAACCCTTCACTCTCAAAGGATAACCCTGATAAATTCATTTGAATTTGAGCTTGAATCTTCACTGTTTTGGAATTCAGTTCTCTAGGAGTCCATTGCTTCCAAATCTTTCCATTCCTCTCCTGCAAGCAAGTGAAGTGAAGCCAAGCACAATTCAGATCAAGATCCATCGTGTTCAGACCTCCATTAAAGGTAATTTGCAGAAATTTTAAACTCTTCGATTCTCTCAATTTATTGCTCAATTCCATTGATTCTTGAGTTGTCTGAAGTCCTACCAATGTAGGCAAGAAGATTGAGTTGCTTTGAGGCCAAATCGAAGCAACTCAGATCATGAACCTCACTTTTCAATTCCACATATCTCTCAATATATTTGGAATTAGAGGAATTGGAGGTCATATTCGTGCTCAATGATGTTTTTTCTTTAAGATCATGTCCCTGTTTTATAATTTGGTGATGGTTCATCTTAACCAGTCCGGTGGAGCTCACTGGGGAAGATGACCGGAGCTCTGGCTCCGGCGATGAGGTGTCTCACCTCTGGACCATACGATCCTCATTCCACGTTCTAATCTGGAGCGTTTGTTCTGATTACCATCTATGCCACACGGTTGACTAAGGAACACATGGAGCGTGCATTTTGGATCATCAGATCTGCCACCTCAATTAATGAGGGAGATCTGATGGTCCACGTATTTTTGGAATTTCTGAATTTCATTTTAATTTCATTTTCTTCAATAATTCATATTAAATTCAATATTGATCCAAAAAATATGGAACTTTCACCATAAACTTTCAAATATTTTTCTCTTTCATATTCTGAATTAAAATTATTTTTTGGATCATTATTAATATTTTTCATGAATTAATTAATTTTTCATTTGTTTTTAATTATTTAAAAATATTTTTAAGTGTCCAAAAATTATGAAATTTTTTCTCAAAGGTCCTTTGACCTTGTTTGACCTATGATAAATCTCATGGCCATTTCTTTGGTGTTTTGATGAGATTTTAGGATTTGAACAAAACATATTTAAATTTAATGCATTATTTTACTATTTTTAATTGAATAAATGCCATTTTAATTGTGTTGACCATTTGTATTGACTTGTTTGAGTTTCTTATTTGTTGTAGGTGTTCGTAATGCTAGTTGATTGAAAGATTAACATGAGTATGGATGAGATTAGGCCACACCTTTTGCATATTTTTGTGTGTGTGGTATGTTTAATGAGCATAGTTCATAATACTATGTTTCCAACATGCATTAACACCAAAACTCTATTGCCCGACCTCAAATAGTTGTGACTTCTACATAAGTCCAATTACGATTGCTTAACATAGCGCTAAATTTGTGACACAAAAGGCATAAGCATTCTAGTTAGTGAGATTGTAAGTCTCCCCTCTTCCATGGTATTATGTGGAAACTTGGCCTTCTTTCCTTCCTTTGGAAGATGTTTTGGTTCAAGGATCCATGCTTGTGGCAAGTGGGTTGAGTGTTCTCCAAAGAATGTCTTGAAATCAAAAGCAAAACAAAACTAATTACTAACTTACTAACTATTAACTTTTAACTTCAAGCTTTTACTTTAATGCAATTTACTTTTAGCACTTTATATCATTTGCCATTATACATATCATTCTAATTGTTTATGTTAATGTATTTTTTACTTTGTCCACTTGGACCATATTGTGTGATATATTTTGTTTGTGTATACTTTGCTTGTTTGTGTAGTATTTGACCATTAATGTACATAATAACAACAAAAAACCCTAAAAGACTTTTGAGTGGACTGTTGGTTTTGATCTTGCCCAATTGGACTTAGAACTTAGGTAACATTACTTTGCTAATGGACTTGGCCAATGCCAACTTTTTAAAGAACCAAGTGTATGTAACTTGAAATTCATCTGATACATCTTTGAAGATATCTCCAGTTCATCTGCAACATTGATCATTGTTAAGCTGTTATGTTGAACCTATGACTTATGGAATTCATATGCTACATGAGCTATTTTGAAAAAGATTATGAAGTGGATAAGCTTGGATGAGGCCATCTTTATTTGATGCCTTTTCTCTGCAAGATTGATATAATTGTGCATTTGTGTGTTGTTTGATTCCAAAAAGTCCAAGGGAATTCTGGGTTTCTATTGACATACTTGTCTATTGGATTGTTACTCATTTGGTCAGATCTTTTCAACTCTATACTTTTAATTTTTGTGCATAGGATAGTCTCTTCATCTTCTCCCCATTTCTTTAATTTCAAAATCTCTCCCTCCATTTTCAAAACCTTCTTTGTGTGAACTACTTTTGTTCTAAACTTAGACCACTTTTACAAAAAGTAGAAACTTTGGCCTTATGCCATTGCATTTTCAAACTTAGTTTCTTTAATCAAGCTTATAAATAAACTTAACTATACTTGACTTAAACTTTCAAAAAGCCAAAAAGAACTAACTCATTCAAATCGTTTTAGGCCTTTGTGCCTTACAAACTTAAATTTTGTTAAAACCAACACACTCATTTTGAAATTTATAGCACGAACTACGATGTTTTGATCCCTTATTCTTATGTTGGTACGTAGGCACAAGACTGAAGGTCTTGTCAAACACAAAAATATATTTAAAAAATTCTTTTCTCATCCCCCCATTCTATTTGATTGTAAACATCACTTTATACCAGGTAGATATGCACACAAAAAGGGCACCCTAGGAGTACCTAGGACACTTTGGGTGCTAATACCTTCCCTCTGTGTAACCAACCCCCTCACCTGTGATCTCTGATTTTTATTAGTTTTTATTTGAAAACTTCTTACTTATTGGGTTTTGTTCGTACTTTTCCCTTTTTCCTTGGAAACAATAAAAGCGCGGTGACGACTCTTGTTAAATTGATCTCTAGCTTGTCAATAGCTTGATGATCATGAATTTCCCGCTACAGAAATTAAGTGGCGACTCTGCTGGGGAGTAGTCTCCAGTGGGTGTAGCCTACTTTTTGTATGAATATATTTGTATATATGTGATGTTTGTATATATGTATGTGTGATATAATCTGCTTGTTGTGCTTGATGATCTCTGAGTGGTGAGATAAGTTCTAACCCGAACTTGAGTGCAATTAAGATAGGAGGATGGTATAGTCATGTTCGACTTGTGTGGAGTAGTCTTTAACAAGTTGGCTTGAGATCCATCTGCTCAGTGGAGACTCCTTTGGATTTGGGACGTAGTGAGGAAACCGTTCAGGTGTAGAATTGATAACAGTTGTTACACGATACTACACTCAGGCGAGTTTCTCTTGAGAATATTATGGGTCGATGAGTCTGTCATCTTAACCTGTAATATCCGATAGATGGAATTAAGACTCTGGGAACTTTTTAGAACATGATCTAGAGGTTTTTATCCTTAGTTCACTTCTTTGGGATGGTTCTTCCCCAAACTCCATACTCGTTACTTGCAACAAACCCTTGATTCTTGGTTGATCCAATCAAGTCTTGTCAATATCAATGGAACTTGGGTGTTGATAAGGTGTAAACCATAATCCACCAAAATGGATGGTTGATATTGACAATGACTTAATTCATCCCTTGACCTTTGTTTGCCTTGTGTGTGATCCCTTATTTGTGATTGTTGCATTCATGCATTCATGCGCATCATAACATTCATCACACAAAATTTCAAGGAACTAAGGTATCATTTGCAAATATTTTCAGACCATGGATTATGGACGAAGGAACACTAAGAAGTACAGTTTCAGATGTCCCAACTTGAAAGAGTTAAGCAAGCTAGCATCTTTTGTATTAGATCCCTTGGACTTCAAACAACGTCATGGGAAACTTCTGTCCATTTTATCTGCTGATGTAGTTGAAGGACTCTTGAGTGTATTGGTGCAGTTCTATGACCCTCTCTACCATTATTTCACTTTCCCGGATTTTCAGCTTGTGCCTACCTTGGAGGAGTATTCTCATCTTTTGGGGATACCTATTTCTAGTAGAGTACCTTTTAGTGGACTGGAGGAGATTCCTCGGTCTAGTATTATTGTTGAAGCTCTTCACTTGAAGAAGTCTGAGATAGAGGCTCATTGGGTGAAGAAAGGAGGGTTATTTGGGTTGTCATTTGTTTTCCTCATCAAGGAAGCTACCACTTTTGCTCAAGCTGGTAGTGTGGATGCTTTTGAAGCTATCTTTATGTTGCTCATCTATGGATTAGCTTTGTTCCCTAACATTGACGGTTTTGTTGATGTTAACGCCATTAGACTTTTCTTGAATGGGAATTCTGTGCCTACTTTGTTGGGTGATATGTATTTCTCTTTGCATATAAGGAATTCTAAGGGTGGTGGAACTATTGTTTGTTGCATTCCTCTTCTGTACAAGTGGTTTATTTTACACTTGCCTCAGACGCCTGCTTTTGTGGAGAACAAACAATGTCTAAGGTGGTCTCAGAGACTTATGTCTCTCACTAATGATGATATAGTTCGGTATGATCTATCCTTAAGCAGCTTGGAGATTATTGGTAGTTGTGGTGAATTCTCTAATGTGCCCCTCATTGGTACATAAGAAGGAATTAACTATAACCTTGCTTTGCCTCGTCGTCAACTTGGGTTCCCCTTGAGAGAAAAACCTAATAGCATGTTGTTAGAAGGTATTTTCTATCAAGAGGGTAAAGATCCCCAACATTTGAAGCAGAAGATTGTGCACGTTTGGGATAATGTGCATAGGAAAGGAAGATCCGAGCTTGGTCCGTGCAATTGTGTAGCTTTGGAAGCTTACACTCTTTGGGTGAAGAAGAGAGCTTTGGAGTTGAAGATGCCTTATCCTTGTGAAAGACCTATGTCTATGGTTGTGGTTGAGCCATTAACTCTCCCTAACCAAGATATAGAGGAGTTGGAATCAAGATGAAGCAAGAGAAGGATATGTGGGAAGAGTGTTTCCATGCTTTGAGCAAGAAGCATGAAGAGTTGCAGTTGGAGTCTAAGGACAAGGATGCACTGATTGAGCTACTTGAAGACCGAGTGGCAAAGAGACAGAGAGAGCCAGAGGTTTCATCTTCTAGCATGCCTCAACCTTCCGTTGCTTAGAAGAAGATTGTTGACCAGCTTGTCCTCGAGAAGACTCAGATGAAGACTTCTTTTGAGACCGAGATTCGTCGCATTCGAAGGAAGTACGCGCCTTCAGCCAGATCTTCTGACACTGTTGTTAGGGATCCTTAGGATGACTAGTCTTCTTTTCTCTTGTGTCTTTTACTTTGGTTTCTGAAATTGTACTTAGTGTAATCCTTCCAATTTATATAAATAAAAAAGATATTTTTGGTCATATCAAAATTATTGTAATTGCCATTTCAATTTTACATATTTACAAATGATACAGTAAGTTCCTTGGAAATAAAAATAATCAAGCATTGCATTTCATGCATCATTTGCATAAGCAGGTTTTTGCCAGGTGTCTGATTGGTGTTCTTCTGTGCTTTAGCCAAGTTGACTCACCGATACAACACCAGAGCTAATCATCCAAGAATCATGGAGCACCTTGAGCAAGAGAACCGAGATTTGAAAGAGGAGATTGCCTGACTGACTGCCATGATGGAGTTAGTTCTTGATGCTCAAAGCCAATCTTCTCCAACACCTGCAACTCCTCCCACAAGGACTGTCATTTCTGAAGTGGTTACCTCTACTGTGCCTGCTGCCACCGCCCACTTCGCTCCGAACCTGCCTACTGGATTCCCGTGGGGAATGCCGCCCAATTTTGTGCTAGAAGGTCTCGCTCCTACTTTTGCTTCCATGCTGGCATCTAGACCGATCATGTCCGTGCCACCTCCTATTGTGCATACTTTGCCTCGTGTAGAGGACACCATCTATCATTCCGAGCCATTTGAGGGCCCAGACGTCTATGAGAAGATGGATGAAATGAAAGACCAATTTCTTGAGCTGTGCAAGGAATTGAAAATGCTGAGAGGCAAAGATCTGTTTGGGAAGAGTGCTGTTGAACTGTGCTTAGTGCCTAATGTGAAAATCCCAGTGAAATTCAAAGTGCCTGACTTTGAGAAGTACAAAGGGAACTCGTGTCCACTCAGTCATCTTATGATGTATGCCCGCAAGATGTCAACTCAAACAGATAATGACCAGTTGCTGATACACTATTTCCAGGATAGCCTAACAGGTGCTGCAATCCGTTGGTATATGGGGTTAGATAGTGCAAGCATCCGCGCTTTCAATGACCTAGGTGAGGCTTTTGTGAAGCAGTACAAGTACAACGTGGATATGGCGCCGGATAGGGACCAGCTGAGGTTCATGTCTCAGAAGGATAAGGAAACATTCAAAGAGTATGCACAAAGATGGAGGGAGTTGGCTGCCCAGATCACTCCTCCTTTGGAGGAAAAAGAGATGACAAAGATCTTTCTGAAAACCCTGAGTTCATTTTACTATGAACGCATGATCGCCAGTGCCCCCGGTGATTTTACCGAAATGGTAAACATGGGGATGAGACTTGAAGAAGGGGTCCATGAAGGACGTTTATCAAAAGATGAGGCGTCGACAATCAAGAAGTATGGGAGTAGTTTCAGTAAGAGGAAGGATAATGAGACCAACGCAATTTCCAGTGGGAGGCAGAAGAGGCCTCAAATCAGAAGCAATCCACCACCCCGTCAACATCATCATCATCAAGTATCGTCCGTTATTCCAGTATTCTCTAATCAACAAGCAACACCAATTCAACAACAACAACAACATCAATATCAAAATCAACACCAACAACAACAACCGCAACAAAGAACGAACACCTACAACAATAATTCCAACAACAATCATCACCAACAACAAAATTTCGAGAGGAAGAAGGTTTCTTTTGACCCGATTCCTATGTCATATGCAGAATTGTACCCATCATTAGTCCTAAAAAACTTGATTCAACTGAGGAACCCACCGCAGATCCCAGAACCACTTCCCTGGTGGTATAAACCCGAGCTTCGTTGTGCTTTTCATCAGGGTGCACCCGGGCACGATATTGAGAACTGTTATCCACTGAAGTATGAGGTGCAAAAGCTTATGAAGAGTGGCATGGTGTCTTTTGAAGATCGTGCGCCTAATGTGAAAGCTAATCCTTTGCCCGCTCATGGGAATGCTTCAGTGAACATGGTGGACAGTTGTCCTGGTGAATTCAAGGTTTTTGATGTCCGGTTTATCCAAAGATCTTTGGTGCAAATGCATAAAGATATCTATTTGGTGAGTGACTATGAACATGATCACGATGGTTGTGATATTTGTAGCGTGAACCCAAGGGGGTGTGTTGTAGTGAAAAGGGACATCCAGCGTCTGATGGATGAAGGCATGATCCAAATTGTTCAATCCCGTCATGTAGATGACGATGTTAATGTCATAGTGCTCGTTTTCAAGCAACCAGAGAGGTTGGTGATTCAGTATGATAGCAGCAGTAACAAGAACGTCAACAATAGATCAGTATCGCCGTTGGTAATACGGTTAGCGGGCCTAGTCCTGTATGCATCTGATAAGGCTGTACCATATCAATATAATGCTACGATGTTAGATAATGGTCAAGAGGTACCGTTACCTACGACCAGTTCAGTGGTGAGCATTGAAGATGTTACGAAGGTGACTCGCAGTGGTCGAGTTTTTGGACCGGTGTTCCCGGAGAATAAAGAAGAGTTGAGTAGTAGTAAGAAGGCGGAGGTGCCTAATGTAGATCCAATGGGCTGTTCAAAAGATAATTATGGTGAATCCATCAACTTGAAAGCTAACGATGATGATGAGGTACTCCGATTAATTAAAAGGAGTGAATTTAATATGGTTGAGCAGTTGCTCCAGACTCTCTCGAAGATTTCCGTAATGTCTCTGCTTTTGAATTCTGAAGCGCATAGAGAAGCACTCAAGAGAGTTCTTGAACAAGAATACATGGAGCAAGATGTTACTGTGGATCAATTTGATCATATAGTGGCTAACATCACTTTATGCAATAATCTGAGCTTTTGCGATGAAGAACTCCCTGAGGAGGGAAGAAATCACAATCTAGCTTTGCATATTTCGATGAATTATAAGGAAGATGCTTTGTCAAATGTGCTAGTTGACACTAGGTCGTCACTCAATATGATTCCAAAGTCAACATTGTCAAATTTATCTTACCAAGGAGCTCCCATGAGATATAGTGGAGTAATTGTCAAAGCCTTCGATGGCTCGCGCAAGACAGTTATTGGAGAAGTGGACCTTCCAGTCAAGATAGGTCAGAGTGATTTTTAGATTACTTTCCAAGTAATTGATATTCACCCGGCCTACAGCTGTTTGTTGGGAAGGCCATGGATTCATGAGGCAGGGGCTATTACTTCCACTTTGCATCAGAAGCTCAAATTTATCAAGAATGGCAAGCTGGTGATTGTGGGAAGAGAGAAAGCACTGTTGGTTAGCCATCTGTCATCTTTCTCATATGTGGAAGCTGAGGATGAGGTTGGAACTCTGTTCCAAGCCTTATCTATTGCTGCTGAGAAGAGAGTTGGGGCACCTATGTCTTCTCTGAAAGATGCGTAGAGAATTGTTGAAGAAGGTCCTGTTGATTCGTGGGGGCGCGTGGTAGAGGTCTCCGACAACAAGGGAAGAGCTGGTTTGGGGTTTCAGAAGGGCTCGTCAACCGTTAGATCTGAAGAGATGCAACTCAGCTTCCGTAGCGGAGGGTTCATTCATGGGAATGAACAACACTTAGCTGTTGTGCTAGAGGATAATGAAGAGGAATACTGCACATTGTAACGCATGGACAGACATGCAACAATTGGACTGCTGTCGATATTCCTGTTATTTTGCATCGATCTAAGTAATTGCTTTTATATTTTAAAATCCTTCTCCTATGCCTAAGGGAGAAGTGAACATTGTTTGGGCATTTTAAATTTATCATTAATAAAATCAATACTATTCATCCACATCTTTGATGTTTATTTTTACTTTTTTTGCTTTATTCTGAAAATGGTAATCACAAAAAACATAAGTAAACAATATAATTGTCCATCTGCATAATATTTGGTCACAAATTCACTTCTCTAAAATCAAAATATCAAATCATTATGCAGGTTGGTTCCTAACCCCATTGAATACAATGATCCTTCTCCTTCTCCAAATTTTGAATTCCTTGTATTTGAGGCTGAGGAGGAAAGTGATGTAGAAGTAAGTGAGGAATTGTCTCGTCTTCTTAAGCAAGATGAAAATATTATTCAACCGTTTGAAGAGCAGATTGAGCTAGTCAACTTGGGTTCCGAAGATGATGTGAAGGAAGTCAAGATTGGGTCTCGACTATGTCTAAATGCTAAGAAGGGGTTGATTGATCTTCTTCAAGAGTATTCATATGTGTTTGCTTGGTCCTATTAAGACATGCCTAGGTTGGATTCTGAGATTGTGGAGCATAGATTGCCGTTGAAACCAGAATGCCCGCCAGTCAAGCAGAAGTTGAGAAGAACGCATCCTGATATGGTTGTAAAGATCAAAGAGGAAGTTCAGAAGCAGATTGATGCCCGTTTCCTTGTAACTGCTAAGTATCCGCAATGGATGGCAAATATTGTGCCTGTGCCGAAGAAAGATGGAAAAGTCTGCATGTGTGTTGATTATAGAGATTTGAATAAAGCCAGTCCGAAAGATGATTTCCCTCTGCCACACATTGATATGTTGGTAGAAAATACTGCTAAATTCAAAGTCTTTTCATTTATGGATGGATTTTCCGGATATAATCAGATTAAGATGGAACCCAAGGATATGGAGAAGACCACATTCATTACACCTGGGGAACATTCTGTTATAGAGTGATGCCTTTCGGTTTAAAGAATGCTGGTGCGACTTACCAGAGAGCAATGACTACTTTTTTTCATGATATGATGCATAAAGAGATTGAAGTATATGTCGATGACATGATTGCTAAATCAATTGATGAAGAGGAACATGTTGAGCATTTGTTGAAGCTATTCCAGCGTTTGAGTAAGTATAAAATCCGCTTGAATCCCAATAAGTGTACTTTTGGTGTTTGTTCTGGTAAGTTGTTGGGATTTATTGTCAGCGAGAAGGGTATTGAAGTTGATCCTGCCAAGGTCAAAGCAATACAAGAGATGCCTCCACCCAAAACTGAGAAGCAAGTCAGAGGTTTTCTCGGCCGCTTGAATTATATTTCCAGATTCATTTCCCACATGTCTTCCACGTGTGCGCCTATATTCAAGCTTCTTTGGAAAGATCAGTCTTATGATTGGACCGAAGACTGCCAGAAAGCATTTGATAGTATCAAAGAATATTTGCTTGAACCTCCAATTTTGTCTCCACCTGTTGAAGGAAGACCGTTGATCATGTATTTGACTGTGCTAGAAGATAGTATGGGTTGTGTTCTTGGTCAGCAAGATGAGACTGGAAAGAAATTTTTTGCAATTTACTACCTCAGTAAGAAGTTCACCGACTGTGAGACTCGGTATTCTATGCTTGAGAAGACTTGTTGCGCATTGGCTTGGGCTGCTAAGCGTCTGCGTCAGTATATGTTGAATCATACCACTTGGTTGATATCCAAAATGGATCCAACCAAGTATATATTCAAGAAGCCTGCTTTAACTGGGAGAATTTCCCGTTGGCAGATGTTATTATCAGAGTATGATATCGAATACCGATCTCAGAAAGCGATCAAAGGTAGTATCTTGGCTGACCATTTGGCTCACCAACCAATTGAAGATTATCAGTTAGTACAATATGACTTTCCTGGTGAAGAGATTTTGTAATTGAAAATGAAAGATTGTGATGAACCATTGCTAGAAGAAGGGCCAAAACCTGGTTCCCGTTGGGGCATGGTATTTGATGGAGCTGTTAATCAATATGGAAATGGCATTGGGGCAGTGATTATTACTCCTCAAGGCACACATTTACCATTTACAACTAGATTGACTTTCAAGTGTACATACAACATGGGAGAATATGAAGCTTGCATTATGGGGCTTGAAGAGGCCATGAATCTCAGAATCAAGAATTTGGATGTCTTCGGTGATTCGACTTTGGTTGCGAATCAGACCAAAGGAGAATGGGAGACAAATCAACCCGGTTTGATACCATATAAATATTATGCAAGGAGGATTTCAACTTTCTTTATAAAGGTTGAGTTTCATCATATCCCTCGAGATGAAAACCGGATGGCAGATGCTCTGGCAACATTGGCATCAATGATTGTAGTAAAGTATTGGAATGAAGTTCCCAATTTATCAGTGATGCATCTTGATAGGCCATCTCATGTGTTTGTTGTTGAAGAGATCAAAGACGAGAAGTCATGGTATTACGACATCAAATGTTTCCTCCAAAGTCAAATTTACCCGCCTGGGGCATCTTTGAAAGATAAGAAGACTTTGAGAAGATTAGCCGATAATTTCTACTTGAATGGTGATATAATGTACAAGAGAAGCTTCGACATGGTTTTGCTCAGATGCGTGGAATGACACGAAGCAGACTTGTTGATGACCGAAGTGCACGAAGGTTCCTTTGGTACTCACTCCAATGGACATGCAATGGCAAAGAAGATGTTGCGAGCAGGTTACTATTAGCTGACAATGGAATCCGACTGTTGCAAGTTTGTGAAGAAATGCCACAAGTGTCAAATCTATGCTGATAAGATTCATGTTCCGCCGACACTTCTGAATGTTATCTCTTCCCCATGGCCCTTCTCCATGTGGGGAATTGACATGATTAGAATGATTGATCCCAAAGCTTCGAATGGACATCGTTTCATTTTAGTGGCAATTGACTACTTCATAAAATGGGTTGAAGAGGCATCGTACGCGAATGTAACCAAGCAAGTTGTTGTAAGGTTTATCAAGAATCAGATCATATGCCGTTATGGTGTGCCAAGTAAGATCATTACTGATAATGGATCGAACTTGAATAACAATATGGTGGAAGCTCTTTGCAAAGACTTCAAGATTGCACATCTTAATTCTTCTCCCTACAGACCCAAGATGAATGGGGTTGTTGAGGCTGCGAATAAGAACATCAAGAAGATTATCCAGAAGATGGTTGTCACTTATAAGGATTGGCATGAGATGCCCCCGTTTGCTTTGCATGGGTATCGTACGTCCGTCCGCACTTCAATAGGGGCAACCCCTTTCTCTCTTGTTTATGGTATGGAAGCAGTGCTCCATGTAGAGGTTGAGATTCCTTCATTGCGTGTGCTCATGGAAGCCAAGTTGACTGAAGTTGAATGGTGTCAGACCAGGTTTGATCAGTTGAATTTAATTGAAGAGAAGAGATTGACTGCCATGTGTCATGGTCAGTTATATCAGCAGAGAATGAAGAAAGCTTTTGATAAGAAGGTCATACCTCAAGTGTTCAGAGAAGGTGACCTTGTGCTCAAGAAGATTTTATCGTTCAAGCCAAATTCCAGAGGAAAATGGACTCTTAATTATGAAGGCCCATATGTTGTCAAGAGAGCCTTTTCAGACGGTGCATTGATTCTTACAACTATGGATGGTGAAGAGTTCACTCGTCCTGTGAATGTAGATGCAGTTAAGAAATAATTTTCCTAAAAAAGGAAAAGAACAACTCGCTAAGTTGAAAACCCGAAAGGGCGACTTAGGCAAAAATGAGCGTCTCGGTGGATTGAAAACCCGAAAGGGAGATCCAGGCAAAAATTAAAGACATAAAATAGAAAAGAATTTCCTGATAAGTTCAGTACCCCACCTTGGGACAACTTATGCAAAAATTAGGGATTATGGCAAGTAACTGCATTCTGCTGATCTTTAGTGATTTTGGAGACTTGTTTGAGCACAAGGGTTGACATCAGTTCATCATCCCAGCAGCGGTTAAGAGCACAATGGATATCAAGAATTGGTATAAGGATTAAGGATCATTTGTATTCAATGTACCCCTTTTCCATGTAAATTACCATTTTCAACTTTGTAAAATCTATGGAGTCTTGTCATCTAGAGACTACCATTCCAATAAATAAAGTTGAGCTTTTATCTAATTGTTTCTACTCTTATTTACTTCAGCCAATAGTTTTAAACTTTATTATGATCATTTTAAAATTAAATTTTTAAATCAAAATCAAGTTTCCTTTAATATATAAAAGCAAAAACTTTTGCAAAGCAAGTAAAAAGAATATCAACAACATTTCAGTAAGAAGCAAGTTCTTAAGTGCGAAGCATCTGAGGTTCCCGAAGCAGTTAACTCTTCGGGTATCCCTAGACGTTTGTGTTGATTCAGTTCCTCGGCGGAGTGTTTGATCCCCAATGGAGCTTCTTGCTTTATCCCCAGCTGAGTTGGTTGCGGCGTGTCCTTGTCCCCAACGGAGTTTCGACCTTCCCAGCGGAGTTCATTTTTGCCTCAGCAGGTAGATCGTCATCAGAGATGTTTGATCTTTCCCCAGTAGATCGCTTTGGTGTTTTCACCAGTCGCCATCTATCTTTGCCCCGAGTCAAAGTTTCCTCCTGGTTCCTGAGCAGCTTTTGATTTCTTCCCCAGTAGGGTTGTCTCCCATTTTTATGGTGTTGACCTAAAATTCCCTACAGATTGGATGTTTTATCCTCAGCAGGTCTCCTCCGTCTTTCCCCATCCAGGGTTGAGCCTTTGGGATGTTGATCTCTCTGTTCTCTAGCAGTTTGTCTCCATGATTTGTGGATTGACCGAAGATTGTACTAGTGGTTCAATTTCTTTGCGACAACTCTGTATCCTTCGTGATCATTTTGTCAGCATAATCATCATATATACATATACATACATCCATATAAATTCATGATTTGCATATCCTGCATCTTGAAATTTGATTGGTTTGAGATTCTCATTCTCTGTTATGGTGGTACTTTATCCCCACACAGAATCTGGTGTCTGTCCTCCTTCAATTGTAGAGTGTTATCCCCTTAAGCAGAAAGACTTTAACCTTTCTCTGTTTCCCCACTGAGTTTGTTTCCTCATGGATGATTGTTATTTCAGTTTCCTCTCCAGCAAATTTTCTGGATGGAATTACTCCCCTTGAGTTATGTCCTCAATGGGTTGGGTCTTGATTGACCACTTTCTTTCTAGCTCTTACCTAGATAGATACTTTGGTTCCCCAAGAGTCTATTACCCAGTAACTGGTAATATTCTTCGTAGTTTGTGGTTTGTTACCTCTTGCCCAATACCCGACAAAAGTACCATTTTTCTCCTCAACAGAATCCCAAATGGATCTATTCTCGAAAAGTGTATCCTTGATATGTTCATCCTGACCGGTGACGGATATCTTTTCTTCCCCTGTGGAGTCTATCCTTGATATGTTCACTTTAACCAGTGACAAATATTCTCTTCTTTGGTATTCTACCCAGTAAAAAGGTAGTTGTAATCCCTATTTTGGTTCCTCGGAGATTTAGTCCTTGATATGTTCATCTTAATCGATGACGGGTTTTCTTCTCTTTGTTGGTCTTCTACCCAGTAACCAGTAGTCGTAAATCCTACTTTTTTCTCCTGTGCAGAGTCTATCCTTGATATGTTCACTTTAACCAGTGACGAATTTTCTCTTCTTTGGTATTCTATCCAGTAACTGATAGATGTAATCCCCATTGTTGTTACCTGTTGAGTTTATCCTTGATATGTTCATCCTAAACGATGACGAATACTCTCACCCTTTGGTCTTCTACCCAGTAACCGGTAGTTGTAAATCCTATTTTGTCCCCTCGCAGAGTTAATCCTTGATATGTTCATCCTAACCGGTGACGGATTTTTCTCTCCGACGGTTTTCTATCCAGTTTTCGATAGATGTAATTCCTTTTTTTTGTTTAGTTGGTATATCCTTAATGTGTTCATCCTAGCCAATGACGGGTATCCTTCTTGACATCCCCAGGCAAGTCTATCCTTGATATGTTCATCCTAACCGATGACAGATTTTCTTTCCTGTTGAGTTTATCCTTGATATGTTCATCCTAATCGATGACAGATACTCTCACCCTTTGGTCTTCTGCCCAGTAACTGATAGTTGTAAATCCTATTTTCTGCAGTTTTCCCCAGAAAGGCTATTCTTACCCAGTAACCGGTAATGAATATTCCCCCCTGGATTTTCCTCAGCGAGTTATCCTTGATATGTTCATCTTAACCGATGACGGATGTCCTCTCTGTCAAAATTTTATTATCTCCTTACCCGGTAGCAGGTAGTAGATAATAGATTTCTGCTCCTCCTATGTTGAAGTTTATCTTCTCCCTAGTTGAGTTGAGTGCTCATTTTCCTTAGTGAAATCGTTGTTCCCCTGCATGAGTCGAATGCTTCAGTTTTATCTTGACTTATTCGTATCCCCTGCAGATGTTGTTTGTTTTCCCAGCTGAGTCTCCATTTTATATGGATTTCCTCAAGTCCCCAGTAGTTTAAGTCGTAGCATGGCCTACACATAACTCCCTTTTATCCCCCAGAGTCTCTGTCTCCCCAGTGAGTTTTCCTTACGAAATGCATTATACTCCGACGGACTTTCTGTCTCTCTGATTTCTTTCCCTTTGTGGCAATGTTTCCCCATAAAGCATTAACTTTTGCATTCATATCATATGCATCATGAGGCCTCTTAGGGACTAAAATTTGTTTCTCTATGTTGTTATTTAAGCCCATTCTACTGAGTCGACATGAAGAATTTAACCTTCGCCTCCTTAGTTAGAATGTCCTTAAATAGGGTCAGCTGTAAGACCCCAATTTTGACCCTAAGATCCCTCATGCATTTCCATCATAAGCATTAGAATTGGGATCATATATTGGCATCTTCCTTACCCCTCTTCATTGGGTTTGTTTTGGGAGAGATCACCAAGCATTTTGTGATTATATCATACTTGTATATTATCATTTTACTAACCAAAATACCAAAAATATGTCTTTGTATTTTCCCAACTCTTTTGTAGGTAGGGCATGATCCCATTGATTCATCAAGATCACATCTAGGGTTTAAGACCCTCATGAACAAAGAGCACAACCAAGAATTGATTCAATAATGGTTATGAGCATCATATATGAGTCCCAATGATCTCTACATGTTTTATTGATCAAGTTTGCTTCAAGAGTTTGAGGGTGATTTTCCTTGGAAACCCTAGTTTGACTGGGTATCTTGAGTAACTTCTCCAATAAGCTATCTCACCAATTTATCAAATTCCTCAAGGGACACTTCAAAATCCATCATCTTATTCATATATGATCTACCATGAGCCAATAAAGTCAAGAGAATTGGAAATTAGAAAGTTGGTTGATGGTGGTTAGCTAGATGAATTCATCTGATCAAAACTAGGTCTCCCTAGACCCTATCTCCTACAATTTCACCATATGAAAATGATTCCAAGAGAAAACTTACTCTAAATGACATTCTAAACAACTTTCATGTTGAGACCTAGAGCTAGTTTTTCTTGGAAAATCATTTTCTATGTTGAAACATTATAGGTCATTTTGTCTAAACCCTAATTTGAAAGTCAACTTCCCAAGGCCATAACTTGCTCAATTTTTATGAGATGAAATATTTTCAAGCTTCAAAATCAAATTCAATGTGTCTACTTCAAATTTTATGTTTTGAGTGGGAGCTAATTCATCTTTTTTGAGCATGTGATATGAGGCTACATAGGTCACTTTTGACCTATACCATTGACCAAATGATTTTTCCAAACTTCAAAAATGCATAACTCTATCATTTCAAATCAAAATGACATTAAATTGGTTACCATTTTGAAGGTCTTTGAGAGAGCTACAACTTTTTTGAATACACGTTTCTCATTTGAAGCTCCCATAAAAAGTTAAGCAAGGTGGAATATTGAGACATATGGATTGACACTTAGAAAATGTTTGATATGTCAAAATTTTCCAAACTTCCACCTCAAATTTATCCAAGTTCCAAGATCCAAATGAAAAAGTGTTAAACATCAAACTTGTTCCTCTTGATCTCACCTTTCCAAAGAGCTCAAATTCATTCATTTTGGACTTGAAATGCATAAGATGCGCCTGGCTCAAACAGGCTGATATCATTTGGCATGGATCCAACTTCAAGCAACAATGTCCAATTGCCTTGCATTCCAAGCTTGCTTCAACACATCTGATCATTCATTTTGGACTTTAAGCTATCATTCCATGGGCCTATGCACGCCCATGCACCATGCTATCATCATTTGCCAAATTTGGAAGGTTGAAAACAGTGTGCAAATATCACATGGATTTGGCTATAAATACAACTGCATTTGCTCAGAAATGACACACACATTGCACCAACTTTGAATCTCCATTGAAAACCCTTCACTCTCAAAGGATAACCCTGATAAATTCATTTGAATTTGAGCTTGAATCTCCACTGTTTTGGAATTCAATTTTCTAGGAGTCCATTGCTTCTAAACCTTTCCATTCCTCTCTTGCAAGCAAGTGAAGTGAAGCCAAGCATAATTCAGATCAAGATCCATCGTGTTCAGACCTCCATTGAAGGTAATTTGCAGAAATTTTAAACTCTTCGATTCTCTCAATTTATTGCTCAATTCCATTGATTCTTGAGTTGTCTGAAGTCCTACCAATGTAGGCAAGAAGATTGAGTTGCTTTGAGGCCAAATCGAAGAAACTCAGATCATGAACCTCATTTTTCAATTCCACATATCTCTCAATATATTTGGAATTGGAGGAATTGGAGGTCATATTCATGCTCAGTGATGTTTTTTCTTTAAGATCATGTCCCTGTTTTATAATTTGGTGATGGTTCATCTTAACCAGTCCGGTGGAGCTCACCAGGGAAGATGACCGGAGCTCTGGCTCCGGAGATGAGGTGTCTCACCTCTGGACCATAGGATCCTCATTCCACGTTCTAATATAGAGCGTTTGTTATGATTACCATCTATGCCACGCAGTTGACTAAGGAACACATGGATCGCGCGTTTTGGATCATCAGATCTGCCACCTCAATTAATGAGGGAGATCTGATGGTCCACGTATTTTTGGATTTTCTGAATTTCATATTAATTTCATTTTCTTCAATAATTAATATAAAATTCAATATTGATCCAAAAAATATGGGACTTTCACAAAAAAAATTCAAATATTTTTCTCTTTCATATTATGAATTAAAATTATTTTTTGGATCATTATTAATATTATTCTTGAATTAAATGATTTTTCATTTTTTTAATTGTTTAAAAATATTTTTAAGTGTCCAAAAATTATGAAATTTTTTCTCCAAGGTCCTATGACCTTGTTTGACCTATGATAAATCTCATGGCCATTTCTTTGGTGTTTTGATGAGATTTTAGGATTTGGACAAAACATATTTAAATTTAATGCATTATTTTACTATTCTTAATTGAATAAATGCCATTTTAATTGTGTTGACCATTTGTATTGACTTATTTGAGTTTCTTATTTGTTGTTGGGCCTTGGTCAAGGTTGATTTGACTTTGTCAAGTTAATATAATTGGATTTAGGGGATTGATGGAATGTACATTCCATTTCCCAAAATGAATGAATGATATTAATTTGGTAAGAGTCCTCCTTTGACCAATTTGTACTCTCATTCATCCCCTTCCCTCTTCATCTAATTCCCCTTATTCATCCATTCATTTCCAATTGGCCAATGACATCTCAAAGTCCTAATGCTAGTTGATTGAAAGATTAACATGAGTATGGATGAGATTAGACCACACCTTTTGCATATTTTTGTGTGCGTGGTATGTTTAATGAGCATAGTTCATAATACTATGTTTCCAACATGCATTAACACCAAAAGTCTATTGCCCTGCCTCAAATAGTTGTGACTTCTACATAAGTCCAATTACGATTGCTTAACATAGCGCTAAATTTGTGATACAAAAGGCATAAGCATTCTAGTTAGTGAGATTGTAAGTCTCCCCTCTTCCATGGTATTGTGTGGAAACTTGGCCTTCTTTCCTTCCTTTGGAAGATGTTTTGGTTCAAGGATCCATGTTTGTGGCAAGTG
The DNA here is from genome assembly GCF_024323335.1 of Lathyrus oleraceus. Lineage (NCBI taxonomy): Eukaryota > Viridiplantae > Streptophyta > Magnoliopsida > Fabales > Fabaceae > Lathyrus > Lathyrus oleraceus. Next base: position 428,175,816 of record NC_066583.1, on the reverse strand, counting down.
GGTTGAGTGTTCTCCAAAGAATGTCATGAAATCAAAAGCAAAACAAAACTAATTACTAACTTACTAACTATTAACTTTTAACTTCAAGCTTTTACTTTAATGCAATTTACTTTTAGCACTTTATATCATTTTCCATTATACATATCATTCTAATTGTTTATGTTAATGTCATTTTTACTTTGTCCACTTGGACCATATTGTGTGATATATTTTGTTTGTGTATACTCTGCTTGTTTGTGTGGTCTTTGACCATTAATGTACATAATAACAACAAAAAACCCTAAAAGACTTTTCAGTGGACTACTGGTTTTGATCTTGCCCAATTGGACTTAGAACTTAGGTAACATTCCTTTGCTAATGGACCTGGTCAATGCCAACTTATTAAAGAACCAAGTGTTTGTAATTTGAAATTCATCTGATACATCTTTGAAGATCTCTCTAGTTCATCTGCAACATTGATCATTGTTAAGCTGTTATGTTGAACCTGTGACTTGTGGAATTCATTTGCTACATGAGCTATTTTGAAAAAGATTATGAAGTGGATAAGCTTGGATGAGGCCATCTTTATTTGATGCCTTTGCTCTGCAAGATTGATATAATTGTGCATTTGTGCATTATTTGATTCCAAAAAGTCCAAGGGAATTCTGGGTTTCTATTGACATACTTGTCTATTGGATTGCTACCCATTTGGTCAGATCTTTTCAACTCTAAACTTTTAATTTTTGTGCATATGATAATCTCTTCATCTTCTCCCCATTTCTTTAATTTCAAAATCTCTCCCTCCATTTTCAAAACCTTCTTTGTGTGAACTACTTTTGTTCTAAACTTATACCATTTTTACAAAAAGTAGAAACTTTGGCCTTATGCCATTGCATTTTCAAACTTATTTTCTTTAATCAAGCTTGTAAATAAACTTAACTATACTTGACTTAAACTTTCAAAAAGCCAAAAAGAACTAACTCATTCAAATCATTTTAGGCCTTTGTGCCTTCCAAACTTAAATTTTGTTAAAACCAACACACTCATTTTGAAATTTATAGCACGAACTACGAGGTTTTGATCCCTCATTCTTATGTTGGTACGTAGGCACAAGACCGAAGGTCTTTTCAAACACAAAAATATAATTAACGAATTCTTTTCTCATACCCCCATTCTATTTTCTTGTAAACATCACTTTATACCTGGTACATATGCACACAAAAAGGGTTCCCTAGGAGTACCTAGGATACTTTGGGTGCTAATACCTTCCCTCTGTGTAACCAACCCCCTTACCTGTGATCTCTGATTTTTATTAGTTTTTATTTGAAAACTTATTACTTATTGGGTTTTGTTCATACTTTTCCCTTTTCCCTTGGAAACAATAAAAGCGCGGTGGCGACTCTTGTTAAATTGATCTCTAGCTTATCAATAGCTTGATGATCATGAATTTCCCGCTACAATTAAGTCCTTATTGAGAAGGAGAAATCACATTGGTAGGGTGGATTGGAGGTAACTTCGTTAACAGCGAACCGGTATAAAAAAAACTTTGTTATTTTTCTTGTTCGTGTTATTGCTTTATTGAGTTTGTTTTTAAAGAGGTTTTGTTTTTAGAAACCCAATTCAGCCCCCCCCCCTTTCTTGTGTTTGTTTTCACCTTTAATTGGCATCAGAGCTCCAATTCTAGTCTTGATAAGATATCAAACACTTAACAATGTCAGATAAAGATCCAACATGAAACACAATGGATGCCCTTCCACCACCAGTTAATCAAACAAATGATAGAGATCATTACAATGCTAAATCTCCAGTTTTTTATGGAGATAGATTTGACTATTGGAGTGATAGAATAAAGAGCTTCTTTCTATGTCACGATGTTGATCTGTACACCTAGTAGATGCAAGTGGCAATAAACTTGAAAGAAGATTGATGAATGATCAATAGAAGAAAGACTATAAGAATCATCACAAGTTAAGAACCATCTTGATAAATGATATTTCATACAGTAAGTATGAAAAAAATCACCAATAGAGATACTACCAAATCTATATTTGATTATATGAGGATGAAGCATGAGGGGAATGCATAAGTAAAAGAAACCAAGACTCTTGCCTTGATTAAAAAATATGAAGCAATCAAGATGGAGGATGAAGAAACTTTTGAGAACACGTTTTCATGGTTTCACACTCTTGTTGCACGACTTAAGGTTCTTGACAAAGAGTATTCTACTGATGATCATGTTAAAAAGATCATCAGAACTCTACCTAAGCGTTGGAGACCTATGGTAACAACTCTGAAGTTATCGAAGGATCTTAACAACACTTCTCTTGAAGAATTGGTTAGTTCTTTAAGAAGTCATGAGATTGAGCTTAAGGAAGATGAGCCCAAGAGAAATAGCAAGTATGTTGCTCCAGCATAAATTATTCAATCAGAATCATAATTTCCGTCAAATTTTGAACAGGTATTTGCTGAACTTTCTAGTTTTAAGCTTTAATCTAGTTTATCAGAAATTCTAGAAAAATATTTGAATCTTCTGGACAAATACAAGGATCTGAAGAAGATTCATGTATCTGAATTAGAGGCTTATTGTAAGCTTTGGAAAGATTTTTCAAGTTTGAGTAAAGAAAATCTTATTATGAAAAACAAAAAATATGTGCCTCCAAGTAAGTGTCTCAAACCTGAAAAGAAAGTTATTTCTAAATCCTCTACAAGTTCTGGTGATATCATAAAGAAATATGATAAATCTTTCTAGAAATTTATTGCTAGAAGCCTGAATAGAAGCTTGATGGATTCCATGATTTATGGTATTATAAAAAATGGGACAATGGGTATTGGATATGATTCCGATGACATTTTTTATTCTGAAAAAGATGACAAGCCAAATACTCTTCAGTCACATTTTATTCCTTATGGAAAACAAAATGATGTTAGGCCTAAAGGCATAACTGTTTCTAAACCTAAGGCTAAAGAAAAACCTCATGCCCATTCTAATCATGCATTCGTGTATAGATATCCTGCACAAAAACCCAAGTCCATTAAGAACTCTGGGAAGACTAACCCAAAAGGATCCATAAAGATGTGGATACCTAAGGACAAGATAGTATGTGTTACAAATATTCTTAGCAACAGAGTTGAAACACTAGTCATGGTACATAGACTCTGGATGCTCGCAATACATGATGTGAAGAAGGCATATGTTCCAAACCCAAGAACTTAAGCCTGAAGGCATCGTCGGTTTCAGAGGTGATTAGAAAGGGAAGATCATCGGCTCTGAAACATTAGGTAACAATACACTCCCTTCAGTTACTAATGTTCTTTTAGTTGAAGGATTAATGCATAATTTGTTGTCCATAAGTCAACTAAGTGACAATGGTTATGACATTATTTTCAATCAAAAGTCCTGTAGAGTTGTTAGTCAAAAGGATGACTCAATTTTTTTCAATGGAAAGAGGAAGAACAACATTTATAAGATAAGACTTCCTGATTTGAAGAATCAAAATGTAAAATGTCTTATGTATGTAAATGAAGAGCAATGGACGTGGCATAGACGATTGGGTCATGTTAGCATGAGGAAGATTTGTCAGCTAAACAAGCTTAATTTAGTCAGAGGCATGCCAAATATGAAGTTTGCTTCAGATGCTATTTTTGTAGTATAATGGTAAATTCATGACCATTGAGATATTGGTTAACTCAACGTCAATAAAATTAGAGTCGCCACCGCGCTTTTATTGTTTCCAAAGGAAAAGGGAAAAGGTACGAACAAAACCCAAAGATAAGAAGTTTTCAAATCAAAACTAATAAAATGTCATAGATTACAGGTAAGGGGATTGGTTACATATAGGGAAGGTATTAGCACCCAAAGTCTCCTAGGTACTCCTAGGGAGCCCTTTTTTATGTGTAAGTGTTTTTTTAGTTGAAAATATGTTTGTTGAAAAAATATAATGGGGGATGAGAAAAGAATTCATTTATTCTATTTTTGTGTTTGACAAGACCTTCGGTCTTATGCCTACATACCAACATAAAAATGATGGATCAAAACCCCGTAGTTCGTGGTAAAAATTTCAAAGATGGATGAATTGATTTTAACAAAAGCTTAAAGATGTTTTGTTATCAATGGGAGAATACTCAACTAAATATCCAGTGATAATGAGGGTTTACAACATTTAAGAGGGAGGGCTCCAAATTGGATTCAATCAACAAGTATGCCACTAACCCCTAATAAATGGAAAGACTTATAATCAATATATCATGGAATGGGAGAATTATATCTTAACCAAAGATAACTCAAACCTACATGCTTTCTTTTGAAATGTTAAAAGGAAAAAGCACAAAGTGGCCAAAATGATTAGATGAAGTTGTTAGTTCTTTTTGAGTCTTTTTGAAATTAAAGTCAATATGATTAAGTTTATTTAAAATTTTGATTAAGAAAAATATATTGAAAATCAATGGCATAAGGCCAAGGTTTCAACTCATTAAAATAAGTCTAAGTTAAAAAACACAAGCAAATAAGGTTTTGAAATGAGGGATATATTTTGAAAATAAAGAAGGAGACGAGATGAAGGGATTATCCTATACAAGATTTAAAAGTTTAGAGTTGAAAAGATCTAACCAATGGGAAGCATCCACAAGACAACAGTGTGAGATAGAAATCCATTTCCTTTGGACTATTGAGCAAGCAACAAGCATAATCATCCAAGAAACAAATAAGAAGACCAAATGGTATAAAATAAATATAACCAAACATCCAAGCAAGCATTCCAAAAGCAAGTAGTCTTCAATGACCTTTAGATGTATCATATGAAATGTCCCTTGAAACATACTCAAAGAGAAAGCATCAAATGATATCAATAAGATCAAAATAACAAATTCAGACAAAAAGGGAGTATAAAAGATAAATCAAAGGAGTCTTTCAAGGCTTGTATCAGATGAATGACATTGGCCAAGAAAAGGTCTCAAATTAATGGCATTGGCCAAGTTCTTCCATAGCTCAGGGATGTTGCCTACTCTAAGTCCAAGACTTCCGATCAAGTCTCAGACAGAGGTCCAATAGTCCACCAATATATTTTTTAGGGTTTTTGTTTTTATTAAGTGTTTTAAGGTCCTAAGACCACAAACAAAACAAAATCACAAACACACAAATAATACAAGCACAAAATATGGCTCAAGTGAGCAAAGTAAAAATGACTGAATCATAAACAAATTGCATGAATGTAATTGACAGTGAATGATAAAGTGCTAAAATTTAAATTGCATTAAGTAAATGAAATTAATAATAAAGTAAATACAAAGAAATGTTAGTGGAAGAAAAAAAATCCAAGTCATTTATTGGAGAACACGCAACCATCCACTCATAAGCATGAAGATATGAACCTAGACATCATTTATGAGAAGGGATCCAACTTGGATAAAATCAACAAGTATGCCACTAGCTCTTATAAATGGAAAAAAGGTCAAATATTCACACAATACCATGAGAAAGGTGAGACTTACAATCTCACTTACAAAAATGCTATTGCTTGCAGGACAAATTTAGCGTTATGTTAAGCAATTGTAATTGGACTTATATAGAAGTCATAACTATCTGAGACTGGGCAATAATAATATTGGTGTTTATGCATTCTAGAGACAAGGTATAAAGAACCAAGATCCTGAAACATAACACACACAAAAATAAAATGGGATGGACCTTGTAAGACCCCAATTTTGACCCTAAGACCCCTCATGGTATCTCATCATATGCATTGGCATTGGGATCACACCTTGGCATCCCCCTTACCCCTCCATTCATTGGGTTTGAATTGAGAGAGATCACCAAGAACATCTTGATTGTATCATACTTTGTTTTTCACTATTTACTAACCAAAATACCAAAAATATGTCAATATATGGTTTGTTGCTTTTGTAGGTAGTGTGCATGCTCACCTATGCTCTATCAAGCTCATATCTAGGGTTTAAGACCCTCAATACAAGGAGATCAATCAAGAAGTGGTTAACATTGACTCTAAGCATCATATATGGATCCCGATGATATTCAGACATCATTTTGATCAAGAGTTCGTCAAGAGTTTGGAGTTTGTTTGCCTTGGAAACCCTAATTCATTTGAGTATCTTATGTGACTTCTTCAACAAGTTTCTCCATCATTTGATCAAATATTTCAAGGTATACTTCATATTTCATAATCCTACACATATATGATCATTCGTGAGTCCCAAAAGTCAAGAGAATGTCAAGCTAGCCAGATGGTTCATGGTGGTTGACCAGAGAAAGTCAACTGGTCAAAACTGGGGTTCCTTAGACCCTATCTCTTATAATTTTTTGTCATATGCAGATTATTCCTAGATAAAAGTTACTAAAAATGACATTCCAAAAAACTTTCATGTTGAGGTCAAGAGCTAGTTTTTCTTGGAAAGTCATTTTGTATGGTGAAAGATTATAGGTCATTTTGTTTGAACCCTAGTTTTGAGGTCAACTTCCCAAGACCATAACTTAATCAATTCTTATTCTATGAAATCCATTCAAATTCCATGATCCAATTCAAGATGTCTACTTCAACTTTGATGTTTTGAGTAAGTTCAAATTCAACTTGCAAATGCATGTGCCAAGACGAAACATTATAGGTCATTTTGGGCTACTACCATTGAACAAGTGATTTTTCTCAACTTCTAAAATGCATATCTCCTTCATGTCAAATCCAAATGAGGTTAAATTTGTGACCAAATTTAAATATTTTTGAAAGATCTGTAACTTTTATGAAGGAACATTTCTCATTTGAAGTCCATAGAAAAAGTTATTCAAGGTGGAAGATGTGAACATTTGACTTGGGACTTAGAAAAATTTCAAATATGTTTTATTTCCCAAACTTCCACCTCAAAATTCATCATGATACAAGCTTTAAATGAAAATGTCCCCAACATGAAAGTTGTTCCCCTTGATCCCACCTTTCTAAAAAGTCCAAGATCACCTTATTTGGCCAAATAATGGAGGACTTGCGCATGGGTGCAACGTGAGGAACCATTTGGATGTTTTCACTTCCACATTTCATACACGATTGCATGGCCACATGACTTGATTTCAGCATGATTCTCACTCATTTTTGGACCTGAATATATAACTTGATGGGCCTATCACATGCCCATGCAAGCATGCAAGCATGCAAAGAGAATTACTCATTTTTACCAGATTTGGAAGTGTGTGGAAATGAATATCCTTGGCTATAAATACAACCCTCATTGCTCAGAATTAAGGACCTCATGCCCAAGCTTTGAACCTGCAATCCAAACCTTCTCTATTAAAGGATATTCTTGAAGGTTTTCTTTTGAAAATCGAGTTTCAAATCTCCATCTATTTTGAGATTGAAACTCTAAGAGTCCAGACCTTTTTTTGATCCTAATCACTTCCAACAAGCTTCTGAAGCAAGGCCAAGCACAATTGGAATCAAGATCGAGCAAGTTTGAAGCTCCATTGAAGGTGAATTTTCAGAAACTTCATCTCTTCGATTCTCCCTCAATTCTTCACAATTCTTTGTGATTTTTGGTTGTTGGAAGTCCTATAAATATAGGCAAGAAGATTGAGTTGCTTTGAGGTCAAATTGAAGCAACTCAGTTCATGATCCTCAAAATTCAAATCCCTGTATCTTTTTATATACTTGGAATTGGAGAAAATTGAGGCCAAATTCGTGCTCCTGGGCATTTTTCCTTCAAATTAGTGTATTCACTTTTCATTTTCCTTGCAGTTGAGCCTGAACCAGACCGGTGGTGATCACTTGAGAAGATGACCGGAGCTATGGCTCAAGTGGTACGCTGGATCAATCCAGGCCATCTGATTTGGTTCTCATGTTCTAATCTCACGCGTCCACAGTGATTACCATGTGTGTGCATGCATTGACTATAGTGTTTGGTGGAAGCGTGTGTTTGGCCATCAGATCTGCCACCTTAATTAACGAGGGAGATATGATGGCCCTTGTTTTTTTGAATTTCTTTTTATTTTCTGATTTTTCATTTAATCCATTTATTTTGATTAATTCATATTAATTTCATTTTTAATCCAAAAAATATGGGACTTTCACCAAAAATCTTTAAATATTTTCCTCTTTCATTTTATGAATTAAAATTATATTTTAGATTAATTTTGATATTTTTCATGAATTAATTGTTTTTGTTCATATTTTTAATTGTTTAAAAATACTTCTGACTTTTCAAAAATTATGAAATTTTTTGTTTAAGGTCCTTTGACCTTGTTTGACCTAGGATAAATCTCTTGACCGTTTATTTGGTGTTTTGAAGAAGTTTTAGGTTTTGACCAAACTAAATTTAATTTAAATGCATTTTTAATTTGATTTTTAATTGATTAATTGTGTAGAAATTATGTTGAGCCATTTTTATTGACTTGTGATGTTTGAATATGTGTTTGGCCCTTGGTCAAGGTTGATTTGAATTTTATTAAGTTAAAATCATTAGATTTAGGGGATTGATGAAATGTACATTTTATCTACAAAAATGAATGACTGATTTTAATTTGATAAAATTCTCCCCATGACCAATTTGTGTTCCTCTCATCTGCCCTCCCTCTTCATCTTCAATCCCATTCTCTCCCATACTTTCCATTGACCAATGAAGTGAAGAACAAAGTTGGTTCTACAATGTATCTCTAAGATTTTGATGATAACAAAGGATGAAACAAAAATGGTATCCTAACGAAATATTTATTAAGTGTGCAGGACTTTGATCAAATAATCAGATAGATAAATCATCAGATACAGAATCCAGCGTTAGATGCTACTCAGAGGCTACATAACCAGAAAGTTCTGACTCCAACACAAGCACTAGCAAAAACGAAAGAAATCAGAAACTATGAAAGAGAAGAATAATAAAGACTCTGAAGACGCACGATCTGAAGAAGTCAAGATTAAAGAGAAACTCTGATAAAGTCAGATACAAGTTCCCTTTGAAGAAGAACATTGCATAGCAAGATTCTGGATATAGGATTCGCTGACTCAGAATGTGTAACCATGAAGAAATCTGCATTTAGAAAGAAACTATTTCTAGAAGGAAATTATGACGCACCCGAAACTGTTTTGGAAAGAAACAAGGAGAGTAATGACATTAATCAGTCTTCAATGACCAAGATTCCGTCATCAACCAACGGTCCTCTCAAACTCCTATATAAAGGATGGAATGCCTCACAAGAAAATACACTTGAGACACTCAAGAATACAAATCTCTCAATCACTCTCTTTCACTATTTCATGAGCTGCTGCTCTTACGTGAAAAGTTGTTGTTCTTATATTTTCTATAATATTTGCTTATTGTTAGAAGCACCGTGTATTACCAATCATCTCATTACTAAGATACTTCCTCAAGTGACTATGTGCAGTTTGAATACTTGAGAGGGCTAAGGGATTATTCTCTTAGACGGTTGTTTCTGTAATCTTTCAAGATTAGTGGATTAAGTCCTTTTTGAAGGCAAAATCACCTTGGCCGGGTGGACTGGAGTTTCTTTGAATTTCAAGCGAACTAGTATAAAATTCTGTGTCTAATTATTTTATTCTGAGTGTGTCTATATTCTTAAAAAGTTTTATTTTCCAAAATAATTCAAACCCCCCTTTCTTGTTTTTCTCTACCTTCAGTTGGTATTAGAGCTCCGACTCTGTTATTGATTTTCTAATCAAACACTTAACAGTGTAGAGAGATCCAGCGTGAGAAAAACACTATGGCCAACACCAATGAAAGAGATACTTAAAATGCTAAACCTCCAATCTTTGATGGAGAAAATTTTGATTATTGGAAAGACAGAATTGAAAGTTTCTTTCTGGGCTACGACGCTGATCTATGGGATATGGCACAATCGGATACACGCCACTTGTGACTGACGCTGGCGTTGCCATTCCCAGAAGCAGAATGACAGATGATCAGAAGTGTGAATTCAAAAACCATCACAAAGCCAGAACGATACTACTAAATGCCATTTCCTACAATGAATATGAAAAGATCACCAATAGGGAAACAACTAAAGAAATACTTGACTCCCTGAGGATGACTCATGAAGGAATATGAAGTCAAAGAGACAAAGGCTGTGGCTCTAATTCAGAAATATGAAGCCTTCAAAATGGAGGATGATGAAGTTGTAGAGGTAATGTTTTCTAGATTTCAAACTTTAAATGCAAGACTCAAAGTTCTGGACAAGGGCTACACAACTATAGATCATGTCAAAATAGTCATAAGCTTACCAAAGAAATAGAGACCCATGGTCACAGCTTTAAAGTTATCCAAAGATCTCAACAATATCAGCCTTGAGGAACTCATCAGTTCACTCAGAAGCCACGAGATAGAACTTGAGGAAGATGAGCCTCAAAAGAAGATCAAGTCTGTAGCACTGAAGTCTAGATCTGAAAGACACAAACCAGAAAGAAACAAAGCCTTCCAAGCTGAAGAGGAAGATAATGACGACTCTGAAAAGGAAGACTCTGACGATAAAGAAGAGTTATCCCTTTTGACCAGAATAGTTAAAGAACTCTAGAGAAAAAGGAACAATAACTTCAGAAGACCAAGACCCAAGGGAGATCACTCAGAATCAACTTCCAGAGGTAAGTCAAACAAAGAAATAACATGCTATGAATGCAAGGAAACATGTCATTACCGAAACGAATGTTCCAAGCTGAAGAAAGAAAGCTCCAGAAGAGAAAGTTTCAAGAAAAGCTCATTCAGAACCAAAAAGGGACTGATGGCCACCTGGGATGATAGTGGATATGATTCCTCCGAATCAGACTCTGAAGAACAGGCAAATGTTGCACTCATGGCTACCACCTCCAGAAATACATCAGATGGAGAATCTGATTCTGAAGAGGTATTTTCTGATCTTTCTCGCTCTGACCTTGAATCATGCCTTTCTGAAACTCTAAACTCATATTAGAAACTTAAACAAAAATTAAAGGCTTTAAAAGGAGTTCTTGAAAGAACCATCGAAGAATGTGATAAGCTTGAGATAACTGCTTCAAAACTAAAAGATGAAAATCAAACTTTGATAAAATAAAGAGACTCCATAAATAAACAATGTTTAAAACTTGAAGAAGCACTATCTCAAGCCCCACAAACTTCTAATACAATGATATATGAATATGAAAAATCTTTTCAAAAGTTTCTGAAAAATGGGATAGAGAGGAGCAGAATGGCATCCATGATTTATGGAGTAAGTCAAAATAATAAAAGAGGAATAAAGTATGTTCCCAGTGAAGATAAATCTTCTAGAGATGACAAACCTAAATCTCCTTTTTCTTATCACTACACACATACACAAGCACAACATTTTGATAATGCTAGAAAATCCAAAGTTCTAAGAAACTCTGGGAAAACTAATCACAAAGGACCCAAAAGATTCTGGGTACCAAAGGATAATATTGTTTATGTTGCAGATATCTTATGCAGCAGAGTTAAGACACCAATCATGGTACCTGGACTCTGGATGCTCGCGACACATGACGGGAAGAAAGTATATGTTCCAAATCCTAGAACTTAAAGATCTTGGCTTTGTAGGTTCGGAGGAAATCAGAAAGGAAGAATCAGAGGCTCCGGAACTATTGGTAATGGAACTCTTCCCTCTATATCTGATGTTCTCTATGTAGAAGGATTAATGCATAACCTGCTATCAATAAGTCAATTAAGTGATAACGGTTATGATGTAATCTTCAATAAAAAAACATGTAAATTAATTAATCAGAATAATGGAACAGTCCTATTCACTGGCAAGAGGAAAAACAATATTCACAAGATAAATCCTACAGACCTAAAAGAACAAAATGTAAAATGCCTGATGTCTATTCATGAAGAGAAATGGGTATGGCATAGACGCTTGGGCCACATTAGCATGAGAAAACTCTCTCAGCTAAATAAACCCGAGTTAGTCAGAGGCCTACCTAAACTGAAGTATTCTTCAGAAGCTCTATGTGAGGCATGTCAGAAAGGTAAATTTTCAAAAACATCTTTCAAAAAGAAAAATATTGTTTCTACCTCTAAGCCTCTGGAACTTCTTCACATTGAACTGTTTGGGCCTGTTAAGACAACGTCAGTCAATGGAAAGAAGTATGGACTAGTTATTATTGATGATTTTAGTCGCTGGACATGGGTAAAATTGCTAAAGCACAAGAGTGAGTCTCATTCTGTATTCACTAGCTTCTGTTCCAAAGTGCAAAACGAATTTGACTCTAAAATCATCAGAGTCAGAAGTGATCATGGTGGAAAATTCGAGAATAAATTTTTTGAGGAACTATTTGATTATAATGGAATATCTCATGATTTCTCCTGTCCTAGAACTCCACAACAAAATGGAGTTGTAGAAAGGAAGAATAGGACACTCCAAGAGATGGCCATAACCATGATCAATGAAACAAATATGGCTAAGCACTTTTGAGCTGAAGCAGTAAATACATCGTGTTATATTCAGAATAGAATCTCTATAAGACCTATTCTGGAGAAGACTCCTTATGAACTGTGTAAGGGAAGAAAACCCAACATTTCTTATTTCCATCCTTTTGGATGCTCTTGTTTTATTCTCAATACTAAAGAACATCTGAACAAGTTTGATTCAAAAGCACAAAAAGGTATTATGTTAGGATACTCAGAACGCTCTAAAGGCTACAGAGTATACAACACAGAAACCAAAATTATGGAAGAATCAATACATGTCAGATTTGATGATAAGCTTGACCCTAAAAAGTCAAAGCTAGTTGAGAAACTTGCAGATTTGGAAATCACTCTTGCAGGTTCTGACGAAAAGACTTTAACACCATAAGTATCTGATAAATAAAGTCCAGATGAAATTGAAGCTTCAACTATCCAGAAAAAATCAAGAAGTCGCCCCAACATCTCTGAAGATTTGATTTTGGGAAACAAGGATGAACCTGTCAAAACTAGGTCAACATTCAAAGTACCTGAAGAAACTCCTCTAGGACTAGCATCTCTGATTGAGCCTACTTTCTGTGATGAGGCACTTCCAGACAACGACTGGGTTCTAGCCATGAAAGAAGAGCTAGACCAATTCTCAAAGAATGACGTCTGGGATCTTATTCCAAAGCTTAAAGGAACTCACATTATTGGTACCAAATGGGTGTTCAGAAACAAACTGAATGAAAAGGGAGAAGTTGTCAGAAATAAAGCACGACTGGTGGCATAGGGTATAGTCAACAAGAAGGAATTGACTACAACGAAACCTTTGCCCCAGTCTCCAGGTTAGAATCTATTCGCTTACTTGTTTCATTTGTTGTAAATCATTCAATCAAACTATATCAAATGGATGTCAAGAGTGCATTCCTTAATGGTTATATATCAGAAGAAGTCTATGTCAATCAACCTCCAGGTTTTGAAAACTCTAAATGTCCATAACACGTTTTTAAACTTAAGAAATCACTGGACGGTTTAAAACAAGATCCTAGAGCTTGGTATGAAAGATTAAGTAAATTTCTTCTGGAACACGATTTTATTAGAGGAAAGGTTGACTCTACACTCTTCTATAAAAACATTAGAAATGATATCATGATATGCCATATATATATTGATGACATTATTTTTGGTTCAGCTAACCCTTCTGTATGTCAAGAATTGTCTGAGCTAATGCAGGCAGAATTTGAAATGAGCTTACTGCAAGAACTAAAGTTCTTCCTAGGGATTCAAATCAATCAAGCTTCAGAAGCTACCTCCGTTTATCAAAGTAAATACATAAAAGACATTCTGAAGAAGTTCGAAATGGCTGAATGCAAACCTGCTAAAACACCAATGCATCCAACCTGCATTCTGGAAAAAGAAGAAACTAGCCAAAAGGTTTGTCAGAAGCTCTATCGTGGTATGATAGGCTCTCTTCTCTATCTGACGGCTACACGCCCTGATATTCTATTTAGTGTATGTCTCTGTGCCAGATTCCAATCAGATCCTAGAGAATCTCATTTAACAACTGTTAAAAGAATCCTCAGGTATCTGAAAGGGACCCCTAACCTTGGCCTGATGTATGAGAAAACATCAGAGTATATGCTCTCTGGTTATTGTGATGCAGATTATGTAGGAGACAGAATGGAACGCAAAATACATCTGGGAACTATCAGTTCTTGGGCAATAATCTCATATCATGGGCCAGCAAAAGACAATCAACAATAACACTATCTGTAACACCTCAAAATTTGCCCTCCTCTCTTGGGACTAGCTTAGCATATTGCATCTCATTTTTATGGCATTAGGCATTACATATTGCATATCATGAGAGAATAAGCAAGTCATCCTCCTAGGTCTTTCTCAGAAGATAGAGAGGTTAATAGATTCAAGCTTGAGGGTCTTATGAATTGATCACTAATCATCTGAGTGCTTCAATTAGGTTTTTTTGGTTCCTCAAGGAGGTTGGGTATTATCTTGGTTGAAATAGTACACCATCATCATCATGATTCATTATTCCTGATCAGATTCCTTGGGATTAGGGTTTTGACCTCTGGTCAACCCTAATCAGTTGCATTCTTCTAGTCAGGGTTCTGCAAGGAGATGAGGTCTTTAATGAGATGGAGATCATCATGTGATTTTATTGAGCTTGTATAAGCTATGGTTTCATTTTGGTGCCATTTCATCAAGTGGTTGAGGCTCAGAATCATCAGTGTATGTTTAAGTCATTTGTCAATCATAAAAGTCAACTGCAAAGTCAACTATGGATTTGGAGGTGGGAAGTGGTTAGAGATGCCTCAATCATGTGTAAACAAGTCTCATTTGACATTTTAAACATCAACTTTGAAGGATTTGAAGTCAGGTCAAAACTTGCCAAAAATAGAAAGTGACCTATAATTTGAATTTGCCAAAAAATGGAAAGGTTTTATCCCAACTTCAACTCAAGATTACATCATTAATAAAGCTTCAAATGAAGTTTTGTCTAACATGAAAGTTGAAGATCTTTCTCTCCCATTTCCAAAAAGTCCAAGATCATGGATTTATCATGTGTGGTTGAGGAGATATGGTTCAATCATGGCAAAGTGTGGTTTAAACTTCAAATGAGCATAACTTTCAAACCAAAACTCCAATTTGGGTGGTTCTTTTTGCACTTTGATCCTTGTAACATGTATTTTCCAAGCATACTATCATATGGCATGAAATCTCATTTGCATGGCATTGGCTCATTCATGAAGATTTTGGGAAGAAATTTCATAAACTTATTTTGGTTGAACATATGCATACCAAACCAATTCCAACATGTGCATGAACTCATTTTTAGGCATTTTTGACCTTGAACATGCACTGTTCACGTGCATGAGGGTGCATGGAGAGAAAATATCATTTTTGCACTTACACCACAAAGCTCACTAATGACATTTGCATTTGCCCTAAACACTTCCTAAACATGATTAGCATGGGGTATATATGCCTAATCCTAACTGTTTTGATCAGAATGAACATTCTAGATCTAGATTCAACCAAATCCTCCAAATTTTTCTCTCACTTTTTTCCAAAAATTCTTCAAACCTAAACACTTTTGATTGATCAATTCATCATCATGGAGCATATTGGAGCACTTTTGGACGTGTGAGCAAGAGAAATCGTGGCTGTTTA
Organism: Lathyrus oleraceus; assembly: GCF_024323335.1. Taxonomy (NCBI): domain Eukaryota; kingdom Viridiplantae; phylum Streptophyta; class Magnoliopsida; order Fabales; family Fabaceae; genus Lathyrus; species Lathyrus oleraceus. The sequence continues at coordinate 428,160,273 of NC_066583.1, read as the reverse complement.
AGTTCATGTTCATAGCTTGAAGCTTCCATGGCAGTTGAAGATTTAGCTTGTTTCTTTCATTGTTGAGCTTCCATTTCATCATCATCCATCTCAATAAGCATACTGGAAGAGATTTGAGGCGTGGCAAAGCTTGGAAACACGTGGATCCAATTCTGTTCATCAACAGGTTGGTTTTTCGACCTCTTTAATTTTGCAATTCATTATGCCTATCTTATAGATCATGGAATGGTGGTAATTCTGATGGAAATTTGGATTGATTTGGTGGTGATTTGAGCAAGTTACATGCATTTCAATTTTGGATGATGATTCTTGATTCCTTCGATCCGTGTTCATCTTGATGTTTTAGCATGAATTAGTAATTGATCTTTGATGTGCATAGCGTGATGAGTTGATTGATATGCTTGATTTTCATTTTTGGAAGTTTTGAAAAAATCTGGAAAAGTTGGATGAAGATCTTCATCGTGTTCATCATGTTCATGCATTTTCCAGTTTTGCTGGAGATTTTCCTGCGAATTTTGTTGCAAAATGCATAAGATTACCTGCAGAACGCATAGGCATTACCTGCGGATTTTTTGAATCCATGCAGCGCGCGCTAGGGTTTCATCTTTAAACGCCGTCGTTTTGGCATTTGGCGCGCTAGGTGGTTCAAAAATGGCCATGGATCGAATCCGGCTGGGCGCATTTTCTCATTGCCTTGTATTTTTTCACCATTTCCTTCATATTTGCCATGCTTGATCCATTCTCATTTTTATTTCTTCCATCAACTTCCAAAATTCATTTAAAATTGAAAAATCAACCAAATGATCTCCATTTTTTTGCATTATGTTCCTCATTCTATCTAGTTTTTTATGATTATCAAAATGCAAGTTGTGCCTGGCCTGGAAAATATTTTGTCTAAGGAGTTTGAACATGTGTCCATACTTAACCTTGCCTTAGTTATCATGTTGTGAAATGCTGGTCTTTGATCCAATGAATGTGAAATTTTGCATGCTATAACTAGACACATTGCTTGACATTTTGGTGTTGATTTGGTATTTTTATCAATTACCATTTCTGTTTTATGATCATGCTAAGTTGGTGTGACAATTTGTGTCACACCTTGTGATGTTCAACTTGAATGATGTGTTTGCCATGCCAAATGATGTCCTATGCTCCTGATTTTTTGTGTGATGCATGTTTTAGATGTTGTGATTGATCATGAATTTTTGTTGGAATTATTGGGATCATTTCTGATTTAATTGAGATTTTTCATTCTGGTTGGTCACCTTTGAGCTTTAAAGTTGCCTTGAACTTCATTTGATCATAAAATGCTTGTGGCTTATCCAATGCTTCTGAATTTTTGCATACTATTTTTAGACATGTTGAATGTTGTTTTGGCCTTGGTTTGAGGTTTTTACCATGATCCATCCCTGTTTTATGCCTATGCTAACTTGGTGTGACAATTTGTGTCACACATGTGCTTGTCTTGACTTATGCTATGTGATTTCCATGCCTAATGATGTCCAATGCCTCTAATTTTTTGTGTGATGATCATGTTGTATGTCCTGTTTACTCATGAATTTTGCCAAGATTATTTAAACATTTTTGATTTAATGTGCATTTATTTCTTCTGATGTCACAATGTGGTCATAATTTGCATACCTTGCCATGTTTGGTTCATGAAATGCTTTTGGTTAATGATATTGATATGGGACCTTTTGGAATGTGTCAAGATGTGATTGAAGTTGGTTCATGTCAAATTTCATGTTCTGTTTTGAATGTTTGACCTACTTTTGACCCTGGGCTTTGACCTAGTGGTTTGGACTCACTGTTGTGATTGTGGATTTCAGGTTAAGAAGCACATTACCATGGTTGAAGTGGTTCGCTCATTTGGATTGATTAGTTGATTGATGTTGGGTAACCTTATGTTGTTTTGTAGGTTGAGGCCAAGTCATTTGTGTCGTGTCTATTGGCTTGTGGCTTGCATATTGTTGCCTAATGCCTTATCTGTCTGATTGTGTGATTCACTGTTATCTGTCTGTTTGTTTGACTTGTAAACTGATTGGTTCAGATCTTTTTTCAGGAACCTAAGTTGCTTTGAGTTCTTTTGAACTTGCTTTGCTAGCTTGTGGGTTGCTTAACCTAGGTATAACTCTCTGACTTCATGTAGTCTGGAAGACCTGTCCTGTTATGTGGGCAGGCACCTGTCTGAAGCCCTCCTTAAGAGGCAATGCTTGTGAATGTTTACTTTTGTGCCAAGCAGGTAAAGACCTCTTAAGAGGCAATTGGCAGATAAAAGAGATGTGCAATCCATCTCCTGCTATTCAGTGTGTCATCCACTTTGCTCACACCATGTGTTGATGCATTGTGGATATTAACCCAAGATCTTTGTTGTGTCAGTCATATGTGGAGAAGAGTTCCTACTTTCTGAACTCCCGCACTTTCATGAGTCAAAGCTCTCCCAGGCCAGGGATAAGAGCTGTGAGGTCTTACCCTCACTTCCCATTTCATCTGCTTCACCCTAACTCTCAATGTTAGGGTTAAGAGCTAACTACACCCCATTCCAGTTGGCTTGTGTTTCACAGCCTAACCTTGTATGAGCCCAATTGTGTGCATATAGTGTGTGTGCTTTCTTTTTGTGCTTGTATGTATTTGACTGTGCTGTTTAGGATAGCTTGCTCCCTATGCAAGATAGATAGAAACCTCAACCTAGGACCATGGTGGATTTACATGATAACTATTAGGCTCGAGTCAGGCTCCCTTCTAGTTTGTCATTTCCCAGTCTCTGGTTAGGTTAGAAGTTTCTCCCCTGTTAAGGGGAACTACGTTGCCCTGATCCTCATACCAGATGAGGTACGTAGGCAGGAGATCGTACGAGATCTCTCCAGGCACCCCTTTTCCTTTTTTTTGTGTGTGTTTGCTTGACAGTTATTAGGCTCGAGTTCCAAACTCCCTATTAACTTGTTTGTTTGTTAACCTTCTTGTGTGTGTTAGGAGATGGATGTAAGACCAGCGATTGGCATTCCGTATCCTATTGGTGTTTGTTTGTGTGGAGTCTGACGTAAGTCCAGCGATTGGCAGTTGGTTTCCTGTGTGTGTTTGTTGGTTCAGAGTCTGATGTAAGTCCAGTGATTGGCATTCGATTTCCATGTTTGCCTGTTTGTGTGGAGTCTGACGTAAGCCCAGCGATTGGCAGTCAGTTTCCTGTGTGGGTTTTGTTTGGCGTGCGTTAGCCGAACTATGGTAGCTCTGATTCTCATTCCAGATGAGATACGTAGGCATAGGATGCGATATCCTAGCGAGCGCGTTCCCCTCTTCTTCCATCTGTGTCTCATTCCAGTGTGTGTGTGCATTCTTTTGAGCAGTTTTAACAACCTTATCCTATCTTTTTGAGTGTGGATCCCGTCGAGTACGACGGACGTGAGGGGTGCTAATACCTTCCCCTTGCGTAACCGACTCCCGATCCCATCTCTCTTTGGTCGCGAGACCATGCCTTTTCCAGGTTTACTTCGAGCGTTTCCTTTCCCCCTTTTGGGATAAATAACACACGGTGGCGGCTCTGTTTGTTTTGTTTTTTTCCCGCCGGTTGTTTTTCGCGGATGCGACACTGTCCACTACAGAAGCAGAATATATATCAGCATCACTCTGCACTACTCAAATGCTTTGGATGAAAAGTCAACTTGAAGACCTTCTGATCTTTGAGAGTAACGTTCCTATTTTTTGTGACAATACTATTGTCATTTGTTTAAGTAAGAATCCCATTTTGCATTCCAGAGCCAAGCACATAGAAATAAAACATCATTTCATTAGAGACTATGTTCAAAAAGGGGTAATAACTTTAAAATTTATTGATACAGACCATCAATGGGCTGACATTTTTACTAAACCCCTCGCTGAAGACAAATTCTCTTTCATTTTGAAAATTTTAAACATTCAAATTTGTCCAGAATAAAAATGTGCCTCTCTGAAATAGCAAAATAAGACTCTGAACTAAGCATATGGTATTTGAATCTGACTCTGATGCTACTACCGGTTAGAAGCTATCTGAATCAGAAATCCTCAGGAACCAAACCTTTGGTATTCCTGAAGATCAGATAAAGTAACACGTGGTACCTCATGCGTCTGACCTTGGAACTTCTAGACAGCTGTCTAGCAGAAATCATGAGAGAAACTCTTGAAATCCCCTCGAGCAGTATGCTGATTTGGGATTAGACCTCCATCATGGGCTGTAATCATTCTCCTCCAAACGTGCTAACTTGGTTAACATGCTGCATTTAATGTTTTAACAGTTTAACTCTATTAATACTGTCGTTTTGCATGCTCCTTATGGGTATAAAATCTTTTCACATACTACCACTGCACAGTTTACACTCACGTCTACGCTAAACCCTCTCTATCTCTCTCTCTCAATTCTTCGTCATCCTCAAGATTTATGCAGTTCTTCATCAAGTTCTTCATTCAACCTTCATCATCAACATTGTTCTTCATGGACGCTTAACAACAATCCGTCTCCAACTTCTCTCAAGAAATGAACTCAACAAAGCAGACACCCATTTCTACTCAACAAACAACAACAACCACCGGAGTCGTCTCAACCCCCATCTACAAGGAACCCCATATCCTTGATCGTGAACCCCACATCAATCTAGCAACACCATTTGAAAAGCTTAAAGTACTGTGTGAGTCGCTAGTGGATTTTGAAAACATGAAGAAGAATGGCGTAGACCTAACTGAAGAGTTAAGGTTGCAAGGGTGGGAAACATATTTTCAAAGACTCTATGGTCCTGTGTACACAAACCTGGTGAAGGAGTTCTGGAGTTTCGCAGACTCAGATGATCACTACATTATCTCTTACATTCTGGGAGTCAAGATAGTCATCACTGAGAAATCTATTGCTTTTCTTCTGAACATGGAGAAGACAGGAGGAAGACGCATCTACAACATCAACCCTAGGGAAAAATACTTGTCCCAGGAAATCAACCTTACTATCTTTCAACAGAATACTGAAGGCAAACACTCAAAGAACAAGGAGCTCCATCAGAACCTCTGTGTCTTCTTGAAGATCGTCTTAGGCACCATTCATCATCTCCCTGCATCAAACTCTTCTAACTACATCAACACAGATCATAAGTGTATTTTGTACTGCATCCACAAGGGGTTGAAACTGTGTCTTCCAGCATTGCTCTTCAAGTATCTTAGAGACTCTGTGAAGGATACCAGAAACAACATGAAGACCAGGAACTACATCCCTCTGGGAAGACTTATCTCAGATGTTCTTATCGAAAGTGGCTTAGTGGATCACCTTATCCATCTCAGACTAATGGAAGATGTCACAATTAACATTGGGAGGCCTTTGAACGCTTGGAATCTGAAGAGCATGGGGATCATTGATCAAGTCAAAGCTAAACCAACACTAGACACCTCCTGGGAAGCATTCAGGGATCAGAGGAAGATTCCCAACAGACTCTACCTATTCTCCAAGATTGACCCTCCAGAAGTAGTAGCTTACTATCTACAGGATCTTGCCAATCAAGGGGAGGACATCTCTGATTTCTCAACGGACTAGCTACCTGAGCATCCACCACACTTCATAAAGATGACGCGAGAGCCCTTTGAAAAGTCCAAGAAGGCAAAGAAAGCAAGACTGGGAGAATCCTCTGGGTCAAGACCTCCAGTCCCTCTGGCTGGCTCTCCAAGTAAGTCTATACCTCTCTCCTGCTCTGTTAAAATAAAACATATTGCTTCTTCTCTTCCCCAAACCACTCCAATATACACCTCCTCTGAAACACCTCCCTCAACCACCAGAACCTCTAACCCACCCTCACTTAAATTCAACCTTGCTACCACCACACTACCCGTTTCTGAAGTAGAAATGATGAATGAAACTACCTCACAATCATCATCACCCTCACCCCAATCCCCACCATATTATGTTTTCTCCTCTGACAATGAACCATCTGACCCCCAATCCCCCACTCTGGCTCAGCTACAAGCTCGTGCTCCGGCATCTCAACAACCATCACACTCTGAACCTGAATCAAAAGTCACTTCCCCACCCCCTGAACATCCAAATCCAACTACATCTGAACATCCTCAAACACCACCACCTACACAACAACAAAATCCACCTCCTGAACAACCAATCAAATCTGAACCTCAACCAATCCACTCACCATCTGAACCTAATTCACACCCTGGACAAACAACATCGTCCCCCTCTGCCATTCTCACACCACCAACCTCTGTTGCCTCCATCACTCCCACTCTCAATCTTGGTGACACCAATCCACCTTCTCCATCCTCCCTAGCCTCTGCCACTATACCAGAAACAACCTTCCATACCCTAGAAGAAGCAATACAAGTTTTTGTTGAGTCTTCAATAGAGAAGATCAATTCTCTGACTATTAATTCTGGCATCAGTGATGATCCCTCTGAAGTAAGGATCCATTATAACATAGTGATCAGTTGGATGACCTCTGAAGCCTTCAAACTGAAAGGCTTCTCTGAACAAGTCCGCAACGACTTCATCAGAGATGCTGGTATAAGGCTCCAAGATCGCCTGGCCAGAGAAGTTGAGGAATAGGCTAGGAAGGAAGCAGAAGAGAGAGCGCACCTGGAATAAGATCAGTGGATCAAAGAAGCTAAAGAAAAAGTTGTTGCTGCTGCGACTGCTGCTGAGGCTGAGGCTAAAGCTAAAGCCGAAGCTGAAGAAGCAGCACGTGTTGCTGTAGAGGAAGTTGCCAAGGCCAAAGCTGATGCTCTGACTCAGGGGGAGCACTCCAACTCTGGGTTTGCCCCTCTGGTCTTGAAGACTTTGGAGGAGCTACAAAAAGAACAACAAGTGGTTCGAGCTAGGCTAGGTCAACATGACTCGGTCAACATCAACATTCAGAACATGTTGTCTCAGCTGCTACAAAGGATGCCTCCGCCCCCAAACCCTTAGGAACCTAGGCTATTTGTTTATTGCTTCTTCTTTCGATACTTTTTTCTTCTTGATTTCTGATCTATGCCCTATGTGCTGCTTATCTGTACTTATTTTTCTATGCTATATAAATATCTGTTATTTTTTGCTATGTCTTTTTGATTATGACAAAAAGGGGGAGAACTAAAAAAACTCTGATGGAAACATAACTAAAACCTCTCAAGACACTGCAAACGTTGAATTATTAAACTAATGACTAAAGATATGTCGGAAAATAGCTAAACCAAGGAAGGTCTGGTAAGAACTTCTGATTAACCTAAGGATCTAACTCAGGGGGAGTCCCCTTCCTTATCTAATCTGAGATTTTTTTTATACTGTTTCACCTCTGCTCTGTCTTGTTTTATCATCATCAAAAAGGGGGAGATTGTAAGAACAAAGTTGGTTCTACAATGTATCTCTAAGATTTTGATGATAACAAAGGCTGAAACAAGAATGGCACCCTAATGAAATTTTTCTTAAGTCTGCAGGACTCTGATCAAATAATCAGATAGATAAATCATCAGATACAGAATCCAGCGTTAGATGCTACTCAGAGGCTACATAACCAGAATGTTCTGACTCCAACACAAGCGCTAGCAAAAACGAAAGAAGTCAGAAACTATGAAAGAGAAGAATAATGAAGACTCTGAAGACGCACGATCTGAAGAAGTCAAGATTAAAGAGAAACTCTGATAAATTCAGATACAAGTTCCCTTTGAAGAAGAACATTGCATAGCAAGACTCTGGATACAGGATTCGCTGGCTCAGAATGTGTAACCATGAAGAAATCTGCATTTAGAAAGAAACTATTTCTAGAAGGAAATTATGACGCACCCAAAACTATTTTGGAAAGAAACAAGGAGAGTAATGACATTAATCAGTCTTCAATGACCAAGATTCCGTCATCAACCAACGGTCCTCTCAAACTCCTATATAAAGGATGGAATGCCTCACAAGAAAATACACCTGAGACACTCAAGAATACAAATATCTCAATCACTCTCTTTCACTATTTCACGAGTTGCTGCTCTTACGTGAATAATTGTTGTTCTTATATTTTTTGTAATATTTGCTTATTGTCAGAAGCACTGTGTATTACCAATCATTTCATTACTAAGATACTTCCTTAAGTGACTCTGTGCAGTCTGAATACTTGAGAGGGCTAAGGGATTATTCTGTTAGACGGTTGTTTGTGTAATCTTTCAAGATTAGTGGATTAAGTCCTTTTTGAAGGCGAAATCATCTTGGCCGGATGGACTGGAGTAGCTTTGAATTTAAAGCGAACCAGTATAAAATTCTGTGTCTAATTCTTTTATTCTGAGTGTACCTATATTCTTAAAAAGTTTTATTTTCCAAAACAATTCAACCCCCCCCCCTTTCTTGTTTTTCTCTGCCTTCATGAAGTCTCAATATCCTAAGGCTAATTGGTTCATCAATAACTTTGTGTTAGATGAACCAATACAAGTATGGATGAGATAGGTCCATCCTTTGATCTTTTTCTTTTTGTGTGTGATATGTTTTAGGAGTATGATTCGTTATACCATATCTCTAACATGCATTAACACCAAAATATCTATTGCCCGGCCTTAGATAATTATTACTTCAATATAAGTCCAATTACGATCGTTAAACATAGAGCTAAACTTTGACCCTAAATGCATAACATTCTAGTAAGTGAGCTTGTAAGTCCCCCCCCCCCCCCCCCCCCCTTCATGGTATTGTGTGGAAACTTGACCTTTTTTCCTTCCTTTGGAAGATGTCTTGGTTCAAGGATTCATGCTTGTGAATAGAGGGTTGAGTGTTCTCCAAAATGACTTAATCAATTGAAAAGCAAAACATCACTAACATCTAATCAACTAACATTCGACTAACTTGTATTAATATTGCTTTTATTTTTCAAGTCATTTACTTTATTCACTTTAAATTCAAGTCATTTACTATTTCATTTGTCATTTACATATCATTTAATTGGTTTATGTTTATACCATTTTCACTTTGCTCATTTGAGCCATATATTGTGATTGGATATATTTGTTTGTATATTTTGTTTGTGTTTGTGGTCTTAGGACCTTAAAATACTTAATAAACAACAAAAACCCTAAAAAATGTTTGTGTGAACTGTTGGATTTGATCTGAGCTTTTGGACTTAGAATTAGGCAACATTCCATATGCAAAAGGACTTGGCCAATGCCAACTTTTCTGAGACCAAGTTATTATGCAAGTATTGGGATCCACATGAATTCACCTGCTACATGGTCTTGATGCAACTATTACTTTGAACATGTGTCTAATGCCTTATTCTGAGTTAATCAAGGAGTATTCCATCTGATACCTAAGGAGACAAAGAAGATTGTTAGCTGTGAAGTTGATTGCTTGGATATGGCCATCTTTATTTGATGCCTTGCTCTTCATATTGCTATTTGCTTGTTGATATTGCTTGATCCAAAGTCCAAAGGGAAAGTGGGTTTTCTATATGACATTCTTGTCTGTTGGATTGCATCCCATTGGTCAGATCTTTTCAACTCTTAACTTTTAATTTTATGCTTAGGATTAGTCTCTTCATCTCCTCCCACTTCTTAAATTTCAAAATCTCTCCCCATTTTCAAAAAAAATCTTTGCTTGTTATTTTAAAACTTAGACTATATTGCAAATTAGAAACTTTGGTATTATGCCATTGCATTTTTTAAACTCTCTTCTTCAAACAAACTTGTAAATGAACTTAACCATATTGACTTAAAATTTCAAAAAGAAAAAAAGAACTAACACTCATTCAAACTCTTTTAGGCTCATTTATGTCTCTTTTAAACTTAATTTTTTGATTAAAAGCAATCCACTCATTTTAAAATCGATACCACGAACTACGAGGTTTTGATCCCTCATTTTTATGTTGGTACATAGGCACAAGTCCGAAGGTCTTGTCAAACACAAAAATATAATTAACGAATTCTTTTCTCATCCCCACACTTCATTTATTGCAAACATATTTTATACCAAAAACACATACACACATAAAAAAGGGCTCCCTAGGAGTACCTAGGACACTTTGGATGCTAACACCTTCCCTCTGTGTAACCAACCCCCTTACCTGTAATCTCTGGCATTTTATTAGTTTTGATTTGAAAACTTCTTATCTTTGGGTTTTGTTCATACTTTTCCCTTTTCCTTTGGAAACAATAAAAGCGCGGTGGCAACTATGGTTTTATTGATGTTAAGTTTATCCATAGCTTAATGGTCATGAATTTACAGTTACAAAAATTAAGTGACGACTCTGCTGGGGAGTAGTCCTCAATGGGTTCAGCCTACTTTTTTATGTGTATATAATTGTATATTTGATGATTGTATATTTGTTTTGTGTGATATAATCTGCTTGTTGTGCTTGGTGATCTCTGAGTAGTGAGATAAGTTCTAACCCGAACTTGAGTGAAATTAAGATAGGAGGATGGTATAGTCATGTTCGACTTGTGTATAGTAGTCCTTAACAAGTTGGCTTGAGACCCATCTACTCAGTGGAGACCCTTTTGAAGTTATTGATGTCACACAAGTTATTTGTTGTTAGACATTACTTTCTCTGATTTGGGGTCCGAGAAGCTGAGGACCGTAGAACATTTAACCTAACTTGGCCTATTTAGGATGTAGTGCAGAGACTGTTCAGGTGTAGACTTGATAACAGTTGTTACGCGATACTACGCTCAGACGAGTTTCTCTTGAGAATATTATGTGTTGATGAGTCAGTCATCCTAACCTATAATATCCGATAGAGGGAATTAAGACTCTGGGAACTTTTTAGAACATGATCTACAGGTTTTATCCTTGGTACACTCCTTTGGGATGGTTTTTAACCTGACTCCATGCTCATGACTCGCAACAAACCCTTTGATTCTTGGTTGATCCAATCAAGTCTTGTCAATATCAATGTAACTTGGGTGTTGATAAGGTGAAAACCATAATCCACCAAAATGGATGATTGACCTTGATAATGACTTAATTCATCCCTTGACCTTTATTTGTTTGCATTGTGTGTGATCCCTTATTTGTGATTCTTTCATTCATGCATTCATGCGCATCATAACATTCATCACACGAAAAATAACTTCAAGGAACTGAGGTTTTATTTGAAAATATTTTCAGACCATGGATTATGGATGAAGGAACACTAAGAAGTACAGTTTTAGATGTCCCGACTTGAAAGAGTTAAAGAAGTTATCATCATTTGTATTAGATCCTTTAGACTTCAAGAAATGTCATGGGAAACTTCTATATGTGTTATCCGCTGATGTGGTTGAATGACTCTTGAGTGTGTTGGTTCAGTTTTATGACCCTCTCTACCGTTGCTTCACTTGCCCTGGTTATCAGCTTATGTCTACGTTAGAAGAGTATGCCCATATCTTGGGAATACCTGTTTCTGACAAGGTGCCTTTTAATAGATTGGAGGAGATTCCCAGATCTCATCTTATAGCTGAAGCTCTTCATCTGAAGAAGTTTGAGATTGAGGCTCATTGGGTGAAGAAAGGAGGAATTTTTGGGTTGACTTCTGAGTTTCTCATAGGGAAAGATATTGTCTTTGCTCAAGCCGATAGTGTGGACACTTTTGAAGCCATCTTTGTGTTTCTCATCTATGGTTTAGCTTTGTTCCCTAACATTGACGGTTTTGTTGATGTTAATGCCATTAGAATCTTCTTGATTGGGAATCCTGTGCCTACTTTGTTGGGTGATATGTACTTCTCTTTGCATCTGAGGAATTCTAAAGGTGGTGGGACTATTGTGTGCTATGTTCCTCTCCTGTACAAGTGGTTTATTTCTCACTTGCCTCAGACGCCTGCTTTTGTGGAGAACAAACAATGTCTACGGTGGTCTCAGAGACTTATGTCCATCACTAATGATGATATTGTTTGGTATGACTCTACATTAAGTAGTGCGGATATTATTGACAATTGTGGTGAATTCTCTAATGTGCCTCTCATTGGTACACAAGGAGGAATCAACTACAACCCTGCTTTGGCTCGTCGTCAACTTGGGTTCCGCTTGACATACAAACCTAATAACACTCAGTTAGAAGGACTTTTCTATCAAGATGGTAAAGATCCCCAACATTTGAAGCAGAAGATGATACTTGCTTGGCATAATGTGCATAGGAAATTAAGATCCAAGCTTGGTTCGTGCAACTGTGTAGCCTTGGAAGCTTACACTACTTGGGTGAAGAAGAGAGCTTTGGAGTTGAAGATGCTGTATGCTTATGAGAGACCTATGTCTATGGTTGTAGTTGAGCCATCAAATCTCCCTAACCAAGATGTAAAGGAGTTGGAAGATGCACTCGCCAAGATGAAGCAAGAGAGAGATATGTGGGAAGAGTAGTTCCATGCTTTAAGCCGAAAGCATGAGGAGTTGCAGCTTGAGTCAAAGGACAAAGACACACTTATTGAACTTCTTGAAGACCGAGCAATGAAGAGACAGAGAGAGCCAAAGGGTCCATCTTCCTCTAGTATGCCTCAACCTTCTGGTGCTTGGAAGAAGATTGTTGATCAACTTGTCCTTGAGAAGGCTCAGATGAAGACTGAAATTCTGGTATCAGATATGAGATGTCGAATGTAATGTCACGACACTAATATCTGAGTAAAACAAATAGGATAAAGATAAAGAATAGTAATGCAAGAGACACAAGCAATTGTTAACCCAGTTCGGTGCAACTCACCTACGTCTAGGGGCTACCAAGCCAGGAAGGAAATCCACTAAATAGAATCAGTTCAAAGACTCTCAATACACTCCATAAGTTACAGTCTTTTTCACCTAATCTCTAAGAACTCTTAGATATGAGAACCCACTCACTCCCCCTCAATCACACCAGTGATTTTAAACAACAATTACTTATGAAAAGAAGACACTCTTCAAAGACACCTGCTTGATCTTACTTAGCAGCTTCAATCAAGTAGACACACACTTGATCTTACTTAACAACTTCAATCAAGTAGGCACACACTCATGCTTAAAAGCTTAGAGTGACAAATTACAACTCACAAATCAGACAAATTCAATCATCTATGGATGAATTGAATGGCTTACAAGTCACACGACCAAACAAGACACAAACCCTTATTCTCTCTCAATATTTCGCTCTGTATTGGTTGTGTATCAAATCAGGTTTTCCATGTCCTATTTATAGAAGCATTTAGCTGGGATTGGACATCTTGAAACCCTAAAACTATTTTCCATTCAAATTTTCTCATGACAGCTGATTAGATCTCTTTGGAAAATAAGTAAATCTGATTATAATTAATGATTGAATGCGCTTGTAAATCAGATCTTCAATCATACATAGATTTCCATTAAAAGCGCTATCACATAACACATAACATTCACACTGAATGTTCTGTGTACAGATGTCATGACATCGGGTCTGACATCCTGGAACAATCCTGCATAATTCCATTTTAAATATCCAGCAGGTACATTATATCAGATGTCATGACATTGTGTATGACATCCTGAAACAATCCTGCATAATTATATTTTTAAACTCCAGCAGGTACAAGATATCTTATGTTAAGACATCACATGCAACATCTTGTGAACACTCTTTGTTTTACCAAAATTGCTGCCAACACTTAGAATCAACAAACTCCCCCTTTGGCAAATTTTGGCTAAAACATACATCTGTCCATTTTGTTCACAAGAAAAAACATCATCAGTTAAACATTATAACAGTGTTTAAGCAGCAGCAGAAGCAAACAAAATTATTAGCTATAATGACAACTAGTAAAACACACAAATGCACATGGGTACTTCTTCTCCCCCTAAGTCTGTACAACACAGACATCTCCTTTAACAATAACAACACCTGTAATAACAGAATATCCTTCTGACATCTCCTTCAACATCTGTAACATTCAGAATCACATTCTAACATCTCCTTTAACATCACAAAACAGAACAGAACAGAACATCATTCTGTCTCCCATCAAACATCTCCTCCAACAACAGTTGTTCACCTGTTTAGCCTAACTAGCTACAACAGCAATGCAGATCTCCATATCCATACATATAACTTCAGCTCTCCATATAATCACTTCTCCCCCTTTTTAGTCAAAATAGACCAAAGGTGACCAATTAGACAAAATAAATGTCAATCAGCCTAGCAGAGAATGTCACAGCAGATGTTATAACATAAAGAAGGTTAAAACATAAATGTTAGGAGATACAACCCATAATTATACACAGCTGCAATAGCTGAGATAATTAGAAATCCATGGAACTCATTAAGAGCCCAAATATTACATCAAGGCATCAGTAAGGACTGCCACAAAATACAAACATTTCAACAGAAAACAATAAAACATCCAGCATCCAAAGCAGCTAAAACAACAGGGGGACCAATCTTCATAACAGCACACAGTCTTCATAACAGGGGGAACCATAACCACTCAGTCTAAGGAAGTAGCATTATCTTCACCTTCAGAATCAGAACTACCACTAGATTAAGCATTGGACCTCTCACTTGAGGTATTGGCATCTGAATCCTTGGTTTCACCAACCTTGACCATCTCTTCCTTCTCTAAACTACTAATAAGAACCTCTAAAGCCTCTTTCCTTGCCTTGGAAACCCTAATACCAGTATCCAGCTCCTTACAAGTTTCCTTCAATTGATCAATCAAGCCACCTTGAGAGGCAGGCTCCTTCCTTGCAGATGTCATGATAACATCATTGACATGGCTCCCTTCAAACAACTTGTAGTGAATGGATAGTCGAGGCTTCCTTCTGCTGGGAATATCACTTGTGTTGAGAATGCCTGGTTGCTGGCTCAAAATAATTCCACAAATGATGGATGGAAAGGCAATAGGCAGCTTAACTGCATTAGTGGAGGCATGTCTAACAATCTGTTCAAACATAAACCTTTCAATATCAAATTTTAGCCTGGTTCCAATAGCATAAATGATTCTTCCAAGACCATTAGAGATGGTTGAGATATGGTTTGTTGGCACCCAGTTGGATGAACCAATCTTGTGCAAGATGGCATATTTAACAGTTAACTTGCCAGCTGATAGATGCTTCTTACTAGGCCATTCCTTGACTTAGCCAACAGTAATAGTCCTACAGACTTCATTGTCTGTAGCCTCTAACTCCACACCTCCTTCAGTTCCTCTCTCTAGGAACTTGTTGATTATGGTTGGGGAGAACCTCACACATCTACCTCTTACAAAGACCTTGTAGAGTTCCTTGCTACTCTTTTCAGAAATATCCTCTGGGATATTCACAACAAACTCTTTCACTAACCCTTCAAAACATTGGGGCAAAGCAACAACAATTTTCATCAGACCAACATTCTTGATCAATTCCATCACTTCTACAGCCTCCTTTCCTAGCTCCCTTTCAACAACAACCCTCCTTTGAATGACAAACTTCCACTTGGCAGCACCATCTTCCAGATGGAAAGAGATGTTGTCTAAGTGCACAACTGCAACTTTGGCTGGGGACTTTTTAACAGCCTACCTTTTAGCAGGAGAGATGTCTGGGACATCGTCTTCGACATCATCTTCAGAGTCAGAACTCTCTCTAACCTTCCTCTTCTTAACCTCAACTTTACTCCATGATTTGGAGGGTCCTACACCAGCAACCTTCTTACCTGTTCTGGCTGTCAACATCTCAGCCACAGTCTTCCCTTTTCTGGTCCTTAGTTTCTTTGCTCCACTTGGTTTCACATGATGGACCAAGGTGTCATCTTCTTCCTTAGAACTTTCTTCCTCCAGATTAATAACATTCTCAGCAGTTTCATGAGAAACATCTGTTGGTTTCTTACTATGCAAGGTTTTACCTAGAGAGCATAATCCCTCAGCAGCCATGTTTTTCTCTGATCTAGATGAATCATCATCTTTCTCAGTTTGGGGTTCCACCTCAGGAGAGGGGTCCCTTCTAGACAGAGGGGTAGAAACACCCTTGATTGCATGCTCTTCGTTTAGAATCCTAGTTACTAGGTTCCTTATGGCACGATCTGTAAAGTGCATGTCATCCTTATGATGAGATTTATCAGGAATGTTACCTTGATTACTTCCAGCTGTGGAAGAAGGTCCAGGGACGTCGCCTGGAATAACAGAGAGGGGAATAACCTCCATAATATCTTCATCTAGAAACTCCATGGAGGGAGTCCTTCCTTTGTGAGTGGGTTTTGATCCTGAGGATGAGGGATGTTGTGACATTTTGTTGAACTTTTGATAAAAATCTTTTTGCCCTAGCAGAGGTTGTCTGAGAAGTTGGATGAAGATGGAAATGATTTTGTTGAGGTAACGTGTGGAAATGGCATAGATACTAGTTCCAATATTTTAAGTGGGCATACAATATTTTTATTACCTTTTCCACTCCACTTTAATTGCTATAACTTCACAAGAATACAAATCCCCAATTTCCCTCTTAAACATTCAAACTGATTATCATCCAAAACCCTTGCAAATTTGTCAGCTAATTGTATTTAATGCTTTAGTGCTGTGATTTTGTCTTCCACAAATTCTCTAATAAAGTGATGACAAAAATCAATGTGCTTGGTCCAGCTGTGCTGAATAGGATTTTTGGACATAGTTGTAGCACTCAGGTTGTCATAGTATAATGTCATGACATCGTGTGTGACATTGTATTCAGTCAGCATTAGTTTCAACCAACCCTGTTGAGAAGAACTACTTCCAGCTGCTATATATTCAGCTTGATATATAACACAAACATCATTTTCATTTTTCAAATGTGTAGGAGCAAGTGTCCTTTCACTCTCCATCCCAATCTTCTTAACATTGTTCTTGGCACTTTTGCTTTGAGATAGACACATAGACCCTTCTATCTTCTTGATTTGTAGCCCAAGTCCAACAAAGATCTTTTCAACTTCAGACTGCATTTGACTAGCAACATGTTCTACCATTTGATCTAACCTCCTGCCAAACCCAACATTATCCATATGATGGAGTTTCAAACCTTTGGAAGTGATGTCATGTCTGAGTTTCTGGTGTGACATCCTTGTCTGACATTTCCCACAGACTTTTCTTTCATCAATCTTCAATTTGGGAGTTCTTCTAGCAGATTTAATCATCTTCATCTCTTTAAGATGCAGATGTCTCAAACATTTATGCCATGTCTTCACTTCTTCTTCTTTGACTAAGGTACACTTTGAGGAATAACCAATTTGAGAGCTCCATATGTAACAGTTGTCTTTGGTCCTGACTCCTTTCATGATCACTTCACTTTCTTTGTTAGCAATCAGACATTCAGTTTTAGTGAAGTTAACATTTAGACCTTGGTCACATAGTTGACTGATGCTTATTAGATTTGCAGTCAAGCCCTTAACAAGTAGGACATTTCAAGGTCAGGAACTCCAGGGCAATCAAGCTTACCAATCCCCTTGATTTCACCCTTTGCTCCATCACCAAAGGTTACATAACTCATGGCATGAGGATGAAGGCCAATTAGCAGGTCTATGTTTCCAGTCATGTGTCTGGAGCACCCACTATCAAGATACCAATCTTCTTTGGCTGAACCTCTGAAGGAAGTGTGAGCTATTAGACTTGTAACATTAGTCTTAGGAACCCATTGCTTTTTGTTGACAGGTCTGTGATGTTTGGGTCTAGGTTGATAGTGAGTCTGATGATGAACATGTCTAGGCATCAGGTGGCCAAATTTTCCACAGTAATGGCATCTCCATCTTTGGTGTTTCTCTTTTTGCTGTCTTCCCTTCTGATGTTGTGACATATGATGTGACATCTCAGGTTTGCTTTTAATATGGCTGCACTTAGGTTTGGATTTAGGTTTGCCACCTGTGTAACTGCATTCAGGCTTAGATTCCCAATGCCAGATTTGTCTCCTGTTATTTGTCCAGTCTGGAGAATCTTGTCTAATGAGTCAGATCCATTGTTTAACATTCTTACATACTTGGTCATCTCTTCCAGTTTAGAGTTCAAGAACACAACTTCAATTTTTAACTTGGAGATGGTTTCCACGTCTTCTACCTTCTCATTCTCAAGTTGAATTACTACCTTCTTCTGGCTTTCAACCTGTTTACACACCTCTGCACTTTTGTGACACAACTTTCTGTAGGTAGTGGCCAACTCTTCAAAGGTTACTTCATCATCACTTAAGTCTTCATCAGAACCCCATCTTCCAGTCAAGGCAGTCACCAGATTTGCAGACTCTTCTGTTTCACTCTCATCAGACCAAGTGGCATCAAGACTCATCTTCTGTTTCTTGAGGTAGGTTCCACATTCAGTTCTAATGTGTCCATACCCATCACATTCATAGCAGTGTACTTCTTTTCCTTCTTTGGGCTTGTCATCTGACCTTGTTCTTCTTCCAGCATTGTTGGATTTACTGATGTCAGATGAGATGTTCTTGACATTAGCCTTAGATCTAACATCCATCTTTTTCAACAGTCTGTTGAACTATCTTCCCAGCATTGCTACATCATTTTCTAGATCTTCATCAACATCCTGACCATTTTCCTCCTCTATTTTTGACATGAAGGCTATGCTTTTGGTTTTCTTTTCAGATCCTTCACTCATTCCCATCTCAAATGTTTGGAGGGAACCAATTAGCTCATCAACTCTCATATTAGAGATGTCATGAGACTCTTCTATGGCTGTCACCTTCATAGAAAATCTCTTAGGGAGTGACCTGAGTATTTTTCTTACTAATTTTTCATCTGACATCTTCTCTCCCAGGGCTCCTGAGGCATTAGCAATTTCAAGGATACTCATATCAAATTCATGAATATTTTCATCTTCTTTCATCCTTAAATTTTCAAACTTGGTGGTGAGCAGCTATAGTTTAGACATCATTACTCTAGAGGTGCATTCATGAGTGGTTTTGAGAATGTCCCAAGCATCTTTAGCCACCTCACAGTTGTTTACCAACCTGAAGATATTCTTGTCTACTCCATTGAATATGGCATTCAATGCTTTAGAATTTCCAAGGGCTAGATCCTCCTCCTCTTTGGACCATTGTTCTTCAGGCTTCTTGTCAGTTGTGGCTTCTCCTTCCTTAGTAATTATTGGATGTACCCAGCCTGTTAACACATCCTTCCAAGCCTTATTATCCAGAGATTTTAAGAAAGCTACCATTCGAGGTTTCCAATAGTCATAGTTAGATCCATCCAAAATTGGTGGCATGTGAACAGATCCTCCATCTCTCTCCATTGTACCAGAAAGTATTGTCCCTAGGTATCACCTAGAACCAGAGCAGGATGCCTGCTCTGATACCAATTGAAATTCTGGTATCAGATATGAGATGTCGAAGGTAATGTCACGACACTAATATCTGAGTAAAACAAACAGGATAAAGATAAAGAATAGTAATGCAAGAGACACAAGCAATTGTTAACCCAGTTCGGTGCAACTCACCTACGTCTGGGGGCTACCAAGCCAGGAAGGAAATCCACTAAATAGAATTAGTTCAAAGACTCTCAGTACACTCCGCAAGTTACAGTCTTTTTCACCTAATCTCTACCCGTGTGATTTCTACCTAAGAACTCTTAGATATGAGAACCCACTCACTCCCCCTCAATCACTCCAGTGATTTTAAACAACAATTACTTATGAAAAGAAGACACTCTTCAAAGACACACACTTGATCTTACTTAGCAGCTTCAATCAAGTAGACACACACTTGATCTTACTTAACAGCTTCAATCAAGTAGACACACACTCATGCTTAAAAGCTTAGAGTGACAAATTACAACTCACAAATCAGACCAATTCAATCATCTATGGATGAATTGAATGGCTTACAAGTCACACGACCACACAAGACACAAACCCTTATTCTCTCTCAATATTTCGCTCTATATTGGTTGTGTATCAAATCAGGTTTTCCATGTCCTATTTATATAAGCATTTAGCCGGGCTTGAACATCTTGAAACCCTAAAACTATTTTCCATTCAAATCTTCTCATGACAGCTGATTAGATCTCTTTAGAAAATAAGTAAATCTGGTTGTAATTAATGATTGAATGCGCTTGTAAATCAGATCTTCAATCATACATAGATTGCCATTAAAAGCGCAATCACATAACACATAACATTCATACCGAATGTTCTGTGTACAGATGTCATGACATTGGGTCTGACATCCTAGAACAATCCTGCATAATTCCATTTTAAATATCCAGCAGGTACATTATATCAGATGTCATGGCATCGTGTATGACATCCTGAAACAATCCTGCATAATTATATTTTTAAACTCCAGCAGGTACAAGATATCTTATGTTAAGACATCACATGCAACGTCTTGTGAACACTCTTTGTTTTACCAAAATTGCTACAAACACTTAGAACCAATAAAGACATCGTTTGAGACCGAGATTCGACGCATCTGAAGGAAGTACACGCCTGCAGCCAGATCATCTGACATTGTTGCTAGGGGATCGGTAGGATGATTAGTTTCCTTTTCTCTTGTATTTGTACTTTGGTTTCTGAAATCATACTCAGTGTAATCCTTCCAAATTTTATGAATAAAAGAGATTTTTATGGTCAATCAAATTGTTATTATTATTATTATGTATTTGCAAATAAAATAATATGTTACTTGAAATTAAAAATAAACAAAAACATTGCATTTCATGCATCATTTGCATAACAGGTTTTCTTTCGCCAGATGTCTTATCAATTATTCTTTTGTGGTTCAACCAAGTTGACTCACCGATACAACACTCACGTAAATCAACCTAGAATTATGGAGCATTTAGAACAAGAGAACATAGAACTGAAGGATGAGATTGCTCGGCTGACTCCCATGATGGAGTCTGTTCTTGCTGCATAGAATCAATCTTCACCAACTCCTGCAACTCCTCCTCCCCAGAGGACTGTCATTTCCAAGGTTGCTACTTCAACCATGCCCGTTGCTGCTACTTAATCTGGTCCGTGTATGCCTGTTGGATTCCCGTGGGGAATGCCACCGAATTTCATGCCTGAAGGGTTTGCACCCGCATTTGCTTCTATGCTGGAATCTAGCCCGATCATGTCTGTGCCACCTCTAGTTGTTCATACCTTGCCTTATGTTGAGGAAACCATCTACCATTCTGAGCCGTCTGATGGCCCAGATGTTTATGAGAAATGGATGAAATGAAGGATCAATTCCTTGAGCTGCGTAAGGAGTTGAAAACATTGAGAGGAAAGGATATGTTTGGTAAGAGTGCTACTGAATTCTGCTTAGTACCGAATGTGAAGATCCCAATGAAGTTCAAAGCCTCTGACTTTGAAAAGCATAAGGGAAACACTTGTCCGTTAAGCCACCTTGTTATGTACGCGAGAAAAATGTCAACTCAAACTGATAATGATTAGTTATTAATTCATTACTTTCAAGACAGCTTGATTGGTGCTGCTCTGAGATGGTATATGGGGCTAGACAGTGCAAGTGTTCACACGTTCAATGATTTGGGTGAAGCTTTTGTGAAACAGTACAAGCATAATGTGGACATGGTGCCTGATAGAGACCAGCTGAGGTTTATGTCTCAGAAGGACAAAGAGACATTCAAAGAATATACCCAAAGATTGAGGGAACTTGCTGCTCAGATCAATCCTCCGTTGGAAGAGAAGGATATGACGAAGATTTTCCTGAAGACCCTGAGTTCGTTTTATTACGAACGCATGATTTCTAGTGCCCCCGGTGACTTTACCGAAATGGTAAACATGAGGATGAGGTTAGAGGAAAGAGTCCGTGAAGGACGTCTATCTAAGGAAGAAGTGTCATCTGGTAAGAAATATGGGAGTGGTTTTTCCAGAAAGAAGGAAGGGGAACCAATGTAGTGTCCGTAGGGAGGCAGATGAGGCCTCATGTCAGAAGAAATCCTCAACCGCGTCAACATTAACATCAGGTTTCATCAGTAATTCCAATGTTTTCAAACAATTCCAATAATCAATCAGTGTCAATTCAACAACCACGTCAACAACAACCGCAACAAAGAACCAACTACAACAACAACAACAACAACAATAATCAACAACAAAACTTCGAGAGGAAGAAGGTCTCTTTTGACCCTATTCCTATGTCATACGCCGAACTCTACCCATCTTTGGTTCTCAAGAACCTACTTCAACCAAGAAATCCACCGCAAATTCCCGAGCCACTTCCATGGTGGTATAAGCCTGAACTCCGTTATGCCTTTAATCAAGGAGCTCCCTACCATGATATTCAGAATTGTTACCCGTTGGAGTATGAGGTACAGAAGCTCATGGTAACTCCTTTGTCAACATGGTAGATGGTTGTCCTTTGAAGACCATGCGCCGAATGTGAAAGCTAATCCGTTGCCCGTTCATGGTAACTCCTCTGTCAACATGGTAGATGGTTGTCCTGGAGAATATAAGATTTATGATATTCTCCATATCAGACAAACTTTGGTTGCAATTCATAGAGATATCTGTTTGGCCAGTGATTGTGAGCATGACCATGATGGTTGTGTGATATGCAGTGTGAACCCTCGAGGATGTGTCATTGTCAAGAGGGACATTTAGAGATTGATTGATGAAGGGGTTATCCAAGTTTGTTAGTCAAGGGAAGTAGATGATGTCAATGTAATAGTACCAGTGTTTAAGACCCCGGAGCGGGTAGTGATTCAATTTGATAGTAGCAGCAACAACAACGTAAATAGATCGGTATCGTCATTGGTAATATGGTTAGTGGGCCTTGTCCCGTATGCATCCGATAAAGTTGTTCCTTACCAGTATAATGCCACAATGGTTGAGAATGGTCAAGAGGTTCCGTTGCCTACGACAAATTATGTTGTGAATATAGTTGATATCACGAAGGTGACCCATAGTGGTCGTGTATTTGGTCCGATTTTTCCAAAAGATGTAGAAGAGGCTACGGTTAGTAAGAAGGTTGATGTGCCTGTGGTAAACCGAATTAGTGCTCCAGTATGTCAGTCTGGTGAATCCAACAAGCTGAAGACTAATGATGATGATGATGAAGTGTTAAGGTTAGTCAAGAAGAGTGAGTTTAATGTGGTGGAGCACCTGCTCCAAACTTCATCGAAGATTTCAGTGTTGTCTCTGTTGATGAATTCTGAAGCGCATAGAGACGCATTGGAAAAAGTGTTGGAGCAAGCTTATGTCGAGCACGACGTGATTGTGGATCAATTTGACCATATAGTGGCTAACATTACTTCTTGTAACAATCTGAGTTTTTGTGATGAAGCGCTTCCCGAGGAAGGCAGAAATCACAATCTGGCATTAGATATGTCAATTAATTATAAGGAGGATATGTTGTCCAATGTGCTAGTTGGTACTGATTCTTCTCTGAATGTGCTCCCGAAATCAACTATGTCCAGATTATCCTACCAAGGTTCCCCGATGAGATATAATGGCGTAATTATTAAAGCGTTTGATGGTTCTCACAAAACTGTCAATGGAGAAGTGGACCTTCCAGTGAAGATAGGTCTGAGTGATTTCCAAATTACGTTTCAGGTAATGGATATCCACCCGGACTATAGTTATTTATTAGGGAGGCCATGGATCCATGAAGCTAGAGCTGTAACATCTACTCTGCACCAGAAGTTGAAATTTGTGAAGAATGGCAAGCTTGTCATTGTTGGTGGAGAGAAAGCGCTTTTGGTGAGCTATCTGTCATCTTTTAGGTATGTTGAAGCTGAGGAAGAGGTTGGAACTCTATTCCAAGCTTTGTCTATTGCTGAAGTAAAGAAAACTGGAACTCTATTCCGTAGTGGAGGGTTCATCCATGGTAATGAACAACACTCAGCTACTGTGATCGAGGGTGATGAAGATGAAGACTGCGCCAACTTCGTGACGCATGGCAAGACTTGCAACAATTGGGTTGTTATTGTTGATGTTCCTTCTATTTTCCATTATTCTAAGTAATTTGTTTTTCATTGTTTTAAGAAAAATCCTTCTCATATGCCTAAGGGAGAAGTGAACATTGTTAGACATTTCAATTATCATTAATAAAAGGCAATTCTATTTCATCCACATCTATGATGTTTTATTTTTACTTTTCGCTTTTCTGAAAATGGTAATCACCAAAAAACATAAATAAATAAAATAATTGTCCATATGCATAATATTTGGTCACAATTCTCTTCTCTAAAATCAAAATATCAAATCGTTATGCAGGTTGGTTCCCAAACCCATTGAATACAATGATCCTACTCCCTCTTTAAACTTTGATTTCCCTATGTTTGAGGTTGAGGAAGAGACTAATGAATAAGTATTTGATGAATTGTCTCGTCTACTTGAGCATGAGGAAAAAGCCATTCAGCCGTTCGAAGAGTAGATTGAGCTAGTCAACTTGGGTTCCGAAGATGATGTGAAGGAAGTCAAGATTGGGTCTCAATTGTGTCCAGAGGTTAAGAAATGGTTGATTGATCCTCTTCGAGGGTATTCAAATGAGTTTGCTTGGTCCTATCAAGACATTCCTAGTTTGGATTCTGAGATTGTGGAGCATAGATTATCGTTGAAGCCAGAATGCCCGCCGGTCAAGCAAAAGTTGAGAAGGACTCATCCTGATATGGCAATAAAGATCAAAGAAGAAGTGAAAAAGAAAATTGATGTTGGTTTTCTTGTTACCGCTGAGTATCCGCAGTGGGTGGTCAATATTGTGCCTGTTCCTAAGAAGGATGGAAAAGTTCGTATGTGCATCGATTATAGAGATTTGAACAAAGATAGTCTGAAAGATGATTTCCCTCTACCACACATTGATATGTTGGTAGAAAATACAACTAAATTCAAAGTCTTTTCGTTTATGGACGGATTTTCCGGTTATAATCAAATCAAGATGGCACCCGAAGATATGGAGAAGACCATATTCATTACACCCTGGGGAACATTCTGTTATAGAGTGATGACTTTCGGTTTAAATAATGTTGGTGCAACATACCAGAGAGCTATGACCACTCTTTTCCATGATATGATGCATAAAGA
This sequence comes from Lathyrus oleraceus, assembly GCF_024323335.1. NCBI lineage: Eukaryota > Viridiplantae > Streptophyta > Magnoliopsida > Fabales > Fabaceae > Lathyrus > Lathyrus oleraceus. The sequence continues at coordinate 428,135,442 of NC_066583.1, read as the reverse complement.
GATCTAAGTCTATGTTGGTGATATGATTTCCAAATCAAGTGATGAAGAAGGACATGTTGAGCATTTGTTGAAGCTATTTCAGCGTTTGAGGAAGTACAAACTCCGCTTGAATCCCAATAAGTGTAATTTTGGTGTTTGTTCTAGTAAGTTGTTGGGCTTTATTGTTAGCGAGAAGGGTGTTGAGGTTGATCCTGCCAAGGTCAAAGCAATACAAGAGATGCCTACGCCTAAAACTGAGAAGCAAGTCAGGGGTTTTCTCAGCCGCTTGAACTATATCTCAAGATTCATATCGCATATGACTGCCACATGTGCACCTATATTCAAGTTCTTCGGAAAGATCAGTCTTGTGATTGGACCGAAGATTGCCAGAAAGCTTTTGAGAGTATCAAAGAGTATCTGCTTGAGCCTTCGATTCTGTCTCCACCTGTTGAAGGAAGACCTTTGTTCATGTATTTGACTGTGCTTGAAGAGAGCATGGGTTGTGTTTTTGGTCAGCAAGATGAAACTTGAAAGAAAGAATATGATATTTACTACCTCAATAAGAAATTCACCGACTGTGAGACTCGATATTCTATGCTTGAAAAGACTTGTTACACATTGGCTTGGGCTGCTAAGCGTCTGCACCAGTATATGTTGAATCATACAACTTGGTTGATATCCAAAATGGATCCAATCAAGTATATTTTTGAGAAACCTGCTTTAACTGGGAGGATTGCCCATTGGAAGATGTTGTTATCCGAGTACGATATTGAATACCGATCTCAGAAAGCTATCAAAGGTAGTGTCTTGGCTGACCATTTGGCTCACCAACCGATTGAAGACTATCAGTCAATGCAGTATGATTTTCCTGATGAATAGATATTGTATTTGAAGATGAAAGATTGTGATGAACCATTGCTTGAAGAAGGGCCAGAACCTGGTTCCCGTTGGGGCATGGTATTTGATGGAGTTGTTAATTAATATGGTAATGGTATTGGGGCAGTGATTATTACTCCTCAAGGCACTCATTTTCCGTTTACAACTAGATTGACTTTCAAGTGTACAAGCAATATGGCTGAGTATGAGCTTTCATTATGGGGCTTGAAGAGGCCATTGATCTCAGAATCAAATATGTTGACGTCTATGGAGATTCATCTTTGGTTGTCAATCAGATCAAAGGTGAATGGGAGACAAATCAACCTGGTTTGATACCATATAGAGATTATGCGAGGAGGATTTCAACTTTCTTTACAAAGGTTGAGTTTTATCATATCCCTCGTGATGAAAACTGAATGGCAGATGCCCTTGCAACGTTGGCTTCAATGATTGTGGTAAAATTTTAGAATGAAGTTCCTTATTTGACTATGATGCATCTTGATAGGCCAACTCATGTGTTTGTTGTTGAAGAAGTCAAAGATGAAAAGCCGTGGTATTATGATATTAATTTTTTTCTCCAAAGTCAGATTTACCCGCCTGGGGCATCTTTGAAAGATAAGAAGATTATGAGGAGATTAGCTGGCAACTTCTACCTGAATGGTGATGTATTGTACAAGAGAAACTTCGATATGGTTTTGCTCAGGTGCGTGGACAGACACGAAGTAGATCTATTGATGATTAAAGTCCATGAAGGTTCCTTTGGTACTCATTCTAATGGACATGTTATGGCTAAGAAGATGTTGAGAGTAGGTTACTATTGGCTGACAATGGAATCTGACTGTTGCATGTTTATAAAGAAATGCCACAAGTGTTAAATATATGCAGACAAAATTCATGTTCTTCCGACATTGTTGAATGTCGTTTCCTCTCCACGGCCCTTATCCATGTGGGGAATTGATATGATTGGCATGATTGAGCCTAAAACTTCGAACGAACATAGTTTCATTTTGGTGGCTATTGACTACTTCACAAAGTGGTTGAAGCGGCATCATATGCAAATGTAACCAAGCAAGTTATTGTAAGGTTTATCAAGAATCAGATTATATACCGGTATGGTGTGCCAAGTAAGATCATTACTGATAATGGATCGAACTTCAGTAACAACATGGTAGAAGCTCTTTGCAAAGACTTCAAAATTGCACATCATAATTCTTCTCCCTACAGACCTAAGATGAATGGGGCTGTTGAAGCTGCAAGTAAGAACATTAAGAAGATCATTCAGAAGATGGTTGTAACATACAAAGATTGGCATGAGATGCTCCCATTTTCTTTGCATGGGTACCGTACATCTGCCCGCACTTCAACAGGGGCAACACCTTTCTCACTTGTTTATGGCATGGAAGTTGTGCTTCCCGTAGAGGTTGAAATCCCATCATTGCGTATTCTGATGGAAGCCAAGTTGACAGAAGCTGAATGGTGTCAGACCAGATATGACACGCTGAATTTGATTGAAGAGAAGAGGTTGACTGCCATGTGCCATGGTCAGTTATATCAACAGAGAATGAATAAAGTGTTTGATAAGAAGGTCAAACCTCGTGTATTCAGAGAAGGTGACCTTGTGCTCAAGAAGATTCTATCTTTGAAACCTAATGCTAGGGGCAAATGGACTCCTAATTATGAAGGCCCATATGTTGTTAAGAGAGCTTTTTCAGGCGGTGCTTTGATTCTTACAACTATGGATGGTGAAGAGTTCACTCGTCCTATGAATGCTGATGCAGTCAATAAATACTTCGCCTAAAAAGAAAAGAACAACTCGCTAAGTTGAAAACCCGAAAGGGAGGCTTAGGCAAAAATGAGTGTCTCGGTGGATTGAAAACCCGAAAGGGCGGTCCAGGAAAAAGTTAGAGACATAAAATAGAAATTTATCCCGATAGATTGAGTACCCCACCTTGGGGAAATTTATGCAAAAATAGGGATTATGGCAAGTAACTGCACTCGGTTGATCTCCAGTCTTGGAACAGTCTTGAGCAAGTCAGTCGACTCAGATTCATCATTCTCAACCAAAGCTAAGAGCACATTGGATATTGAAGTTGATAGAAGGGTTAATGATCATTGTATTCAATGTAGCCCTTTTCCCATGTAAATTACCATTTTTCAACTTTTGCAAAGATCTATGGAGTCTTGTCACTTACAGACTACCATTCTATTAAATAAAGTTCAGCTTTTTATCTAATTATTTCTACTCTTATTTATCTTTAAGCTAAATAGAATTGAATCTTTATGATGATAATTTTGAAATTTTTGAATCAATAAAAATCAAAATCATTTTTCTTAAAAATAATAAAAGCAATTACTTTTAAAAACAATCGATTTCAATAAGGAATATCAACAACAGTCTGAGAACAAGTGAGTCCTAAAGTGAGAAGCATTGTTGGTCCTCCCCAAGCAGTTGGTTTGATCACTCTTTCCTCCTCAACTGCAATTCAATTTCTCCAGCCGAGTTTTGTCATCGCCTCCCCAGCTGAGTTGTAGGTGCATTTTCTCATTGGTTTGCATAAATCCGGCATAGAATTTTTATTTCCCTCAATTCGTCAGCAAAGTTCACTCATGAACCCCGCCAACACCGATTCTTGAGCAGTATTTTTGGTCATCTGCAAGGTTGTCTCCCATGTGGCATGCTATTGACCTAAAATTCCCTGCATAATTGATGTTTCAGATCCTCAGCTGATCTTTTCTATCTCCTGGGTTAGGGTCGAGTGGTTTGTGATGGATGGTTTATGTTCATCCCCATCTTTTTCTCCAGTTGATGCCTCTATCCTGTCGAGATTAGTCGAGTGTTGTAGCGATGATTTAGATCTGTGATATCTGTATCCTTTGTGATCGTTTTTTCAACATAATCATTAGTCATATATACATATACATATACATTCGTACATCAGATATTTCATTATGCATTACTATTGCATTTGATTCCTTATTTTTCCGATCCTCTGCTATGGTTATATCCTTTCCCCACACAGATTTGGTGCGTTTGTCCTCCCTCAATTATAGAGTGTCATTCCCCTAAGCAGAAAGAATCTAACCTTTCTCATTCCCCGATGAGTTATTTCCTCGTGGATGATTATTACTTCAGTCTCCTTCCAAGTTGATTATCTGGATGGAACCACTCCCCTTGAGATATATCCTCATTGGGTAGAGTCATTTGTTTGACCATTTCTTTCTAGCTCTTACCTTGATAGATGCTTTTGGTCCCTCAAATTTTTGTTACCCAGTAACTGGTAATATTCTTCTCGATTTTGCGAGTACCTTACTCTTACCCAATACCCGATAACAGTAATCTACTTCCTTTTGTTTTCCCCCAACGGATTCATTTTATGTTTCCCCAGGTAGTCTATCCTTGGTATGTTTATCCTAACCGATGACGAATATTCTTCCCTTTGAGTCTACCCTTGATATGTTCATCTTAACCGATGACAAATATTCTCCCCCCCTTTTTTGGTTTTCTACCCAGTAAAAAGGTAGTTGTAATCCTTATTGCTTTTTTAGAGAGTTAATTCTTGATATATTCATCCTAACCGATGATGGGTTCTCTCCTCTTTGCGGTCTTTTGCCCAATAACGGGTAGTTGTGAATTCTGCTTTCCCCTACTGAGTCTATCCTTTATATGTTCATCCTAACCGGTGACAAATATTCTCTTTTCGGTATTCTATCTAGTAACTGATAGATATAATTCCTATTTTCTCCCCGGAAGTATATCCTTGATATGTTCATCCTAACCGATGACAGATATTCTTCCTTTTGAGTTTAGCCTTGATATGTTCACTTTAACCAGTAACAAATATCCTCTTTCTTCGGTCTTCTGCCCAGTAAACAGTAATTGTAAATCCTATTTGGCTTTTCCTCAGCAGGTTATTCTTACCCAGTAACCGGTAATGAATACATCTCCTGTTTCCCTCAGCGAGTCATCCTTGATATGTTTACCCTAACCAGTAACAGATGCCTCTCTATCAGATTATGTTATCTCCTTACCCAGTAATCGGGTAATAGGTAATATAATTCTGGTACTCCTGTGCTGAAGTCCATTCTTCCCCATTTTGAGTTTGAGTGCGTATTTCCTCAGTAAAGTCGTTAATCCCCTGTTTGGTTCGAGTATTTCAGTTTTCTTCTGATTTACCTGCTTCCCCTGCAGATTTTCCCTT